>NC_060275.1:103811189-104100636 GCF_021613505.1 Equus quagga
ACTGGAAGGTGTGGTCCTGGATATCAAAAAGTGCCTTGATAATATGAAAGGGGATATCACACCCAAAATTGTCTACGTCTTTCAGGGGCATCTTATCAATCCACTTAACAACACCAGGCTTCCTCTACCTTAAGATCTATCTTGAAATTTCAAGTCAATATTAGCAGCCAACGTTTCTTTGGTCATTACTACAGGCCACACAATAGGCTAAGCAATTTACATGTAGTATTTCATTTAATCTTAAAAACAACCTTATGCCATGCCTTGCATATGTAAATGGGTGAATTTTCTAGGCCAAAGAATTGTTAAATAACTTTTTACAAAAATTAGTGGCAGAGCAAAGATTTTTACCTAGGAAATCTGGCCACTCAATTATGCTATCGGCTTTCTAGTGATCCTTGTTACTCTGGTTCTCTGTTTACCACCTTAGAATCACCTTTTAAAAACTCTTCATGTATATATATGTACTCGGCTCTCTGCTTCATATGGCAGTAGTGAAATCACAATGTTTCCAATGAGAGCTTGAAGGGCCATGGCTTTGTGTCTGAGGTCTAACACTGAGAAGATGGTAAACCTGGACCAATAACAAATTTCTGCAGCTCTGAATTTGTCAAAGACATGGAAAGGTCACAAACTGCTTCTGATAGGATCCATGTTAAAGGCCAGGTGGCACAGCAGGATGGATATGACTCACATTGTAGTGTCCTCTATTTGGAAACCCAGTATGGTGCTGGAGCTGTAGCCTTCCTGGTATTTTTTTTTTTTTTTGGGTGAGGAAGATTTGTCCTGAGCTAACATCTGTGCCAATCTTCCTCTATGTTTTGTATGTGGGATCCCTCCACAGCATGGCTAATGAGTGGAGCAGGTCTGCACCCAAGATTGGAACTTGCAAACCCAGACTGCCAAAGTGGAGATGTGAACTTTTAACCACTCGGCCATGAGGTCAGCCCCCTGCTTCCTGCTATTTTATATAGGATTGTTTGGTCTTTTGAAGCTATAACAAACACCACAGCCTGTATGTCCTAAGCAATAGAAATTTATTCCTCATAGTTCTGGAGGCTGGGAAGGCCAAGATCAGGGTCTCGACATGTCAGGTTCTGAAGAGAACCATCTTGCTGGCTTGCAGATGGCCACCTTCTTGCTAGTTTCTCAAATGGTGGAGAAAGACAGAAAGCAAGCTCTTTGGTGTCTCTTCCAATAAGGGCACTAACTCTATCACGAGGGCCCCACTCTCATGAGCTAAGCTAAAGCAAATTAACTCCCAAAGGTCTCATCTATAAAAACCACCACACAGGGGGTTGGGACTCCAACACATGAGTTTTCTGGGGACATAATTCAGTCCACAGCAGTCACTAAACCTCATGCACCATGGAGTGCTTGCTGCTCAAGCTCGGCTAGGGAAGCTTGCTCACCTTTGCCAGCTTTTCAGCCAGGATGCTTTCATCATTGCCCTACAGTTGCTCACTCAGGACTCTTGTTAGCCACCTCTCAGGGACTTCAGCCACAGACCCAAGGTGCTAATATAGGTCAGTTCCTAACACAGTGCAAGACACACTCTGGGCCTTAAACTAATCATTGGTCCTTACTCTTCTAGTCCATATTCAGAAGTCATTTTTCTTTTGGTGACTTCACACCTGTAACTCAGGTAGCTGCTCCAACTTGTACTCCTCTGAGGGTAAGATGTGTGGCCTCATGAACTCAGTTTTCCCCTCAAGATTATCAGATGATCTGGTACTTAGTGCATTAAATACTTGATTTTAAACAAATCTCAATAGTTTATTTGTGAAATATCCTTCCCATCTGAGAGTAAGCCATAGAAATTCATTTCTGAACAATATTCAATAAGACAGCACTGCCTCTGTCCCAATTCTGTTCATAAGGTCTGACTTTATTACTGAGTTTGAAGCCCCTGGGTTTAATCCGATTGCTAGATCCTGGCCTGTGCTCTACAAATCGGTATATGATTTAGTGGTAGAAAGCCTCTGGCTGTTTGCTTTGTTTAGTAGTTTAGAAGATCTAAAGAACCCAAAACAAGGGTTCTGTAGCTGCTAACTCCCTTCTCTGTTACAAAAAAATCATGCAGATTTTTCTCTCTGTGTGAGCTTCTAATTGTGTGTGACCGGCCTTCTCAAGCTGTCCGAATAACACGAATCCCAGACTCTCAGATCCAGAGTGCAAGTGGTTTAATGTGGATTTTATCACAAATGTGTTGTCTTCTAGGAGCATGAAAATTCAGAGACGGTTAGGAGAGTGAAGGTTATCCTCTTCACTCTGTCTCAGATAATGAGTTGCATTGTCTGATGTCAGGAGGGGGATCAAACTAAAAGCTGACATTTTTCTAAACCATTCATTTACAAAAAGAAGATGAGTTCACTTTGTAGAACTCATATATATCTATTCCGTAGACTGTCATATACTTTGTAGAATATATGTTTTCCTCTGTGAGTTTCCATGAGTCACAAAAATTATTGTCATAATTAAGCCATTATTACAAGATAACTGTGTTCCTGTTGAGTATATGCCAGCCACTACATGAAAACTCCTTACAAGCTTTTGGGAGATCTAACTTAGAATTTAGACAAGATCTACTTGGAACTAGCTTGCCTATGTACCGGTGTATGTTTTGAAAGGACAAGCTCATTTGATTTTAATTCTGTAGGCAGCAAGCAATAATGATAATAGATCATGTTTATAAGGACTGACTATATGCCATTTTCCATGTATTCCCTTATTTAGTCCTAGGAGATGGGTACCATTCTTTCCTATATGCTACAGCTATGGAAATTAATGCTTATAATTTAAGGAACTTGTCAAGATTAGATGGTAAGGGATAGAAGTGGGATTTAAATGCTGATATTCTGACTGCAGAGACCAAACTCTTAATCATTTGCCTCTATTATCTATCAGCAGACCCCATGTGGGGTAAGATGTTAAACATACAAATTCTGTGATTACTCTCCTTGAATATTTGGGTGCAGAATTTGGTAATCTAGTTTTACAAGTTTATCATGTGATTCTGCAGACTGCAAGATATTAAACCTCTGATTTATGAGATTTAAACTTTACAGTAGCAGTTCCCTGATGGGCATAAGTTTCCAGGTTATTGAAAGCTCAATCTCATTAAAATTTATTATTTTCCACCATTCTCATTCATCATATTTTAATATTATAAATCTATTCCAGATATTGCATGAAAATAGTCCCTGCTCCCAAACTTTGACAAAGAATATTCTTTTAAAAGCTGGTAAAATATTTGTGTTAGTGACACATTCATCATCCAAAGGTCACAGCTCCAAAGGTTGGGGGAGGAGTTAATCTGGGGAGCTTTGGCTGAAATACTGCTCTCTAGTTAATGGAGGCAGGGCTGCCACTGTTAGGACAGTAAACGTGCTCTGTTATTCTGTGATTCTTGTGGTGGCTGCAGATGCCAAAACAGACATTTGCTCACAATTTGAAGTACTTTAAAAAAAAATAAAATCTGACTTTGGCTTGAGGACCTAGTAGAAATATACAAGGATTTATTAGAAAGCATAAAGAACAGCGGTGGCAGATGCATCTTAAGGGGTAGTGGTGGTAATTACTGTGGTGAGCTTAACATAAGGTTGAGTGGAAGGGGGTGACAGTGGTGTTGTGATTTCCTGAGGATCAATTTCTGAATCTATTACCTGGCGACAAACTTATTTTTCTCATGTTTCTGAATGTATGTGGCAGAAAAGCATAACAAATATAAAAATTGCATTCTATTTATTCATTTTATATTTAATTTAAGCGTGTTTAGGGTATAGCTAAAGGATTTGAGGACCAGATGTTCCAAAATCAGAACGCTCTAGGGGATAACTGGCAGAAGAGAAGAAGATCCTCCACCTACAATTTTATAAACACCTAAATTTTATATATTTCAGAGCCTAACACAGAGTAGGAACTGAAAACGTTTCAGAATAGCCGAATCACAATCTCCCTGTAGAAAGACTGGCTATTTGGAAACCGTAATTCTCATTTTCTTACAACTCCACTTCCATCACCTCCTTTTAGTTTGTTCTTCCCTCTCTCTCCAAGTCTACTTTTCTTTATTTGGAACATATTTCCTTAGATAAAACTTTTATGAAAATGGGGAACTTCAGATTGTATAATGTGATCAGGTTGTCCCATCTTTTCACCAAAAGGCCTAGGTGATGTTTTAGCTACTGAGATGGTAAGAACACATTTTTGTGAGCAGCCTGTAGCTATCAGCCAATTGTTAATATCAGGGTGGTAAACAAAATCTCTATAGATAGCTTATTTAGACCGAGGACCATGCAGTGTTGCTTTTGCCTAAGTTTCAGGTGCTGTATACCCCTTCTTGACTAATATAGGAGTTATTTTCTAATCCCCTCAAAATCTGAAATTTTCTAAGAGTATCTTGTTTGTATTGCTTTTATGTCTTATGAAAATTAAATATTATATCCTCCCTTCCCTATCTCTAACTCAGCAAATATTTTTGAAGCCTACTATATGCATCACTTTCTGCTACTCAGAGGGAACATACAGATAAATGGCCACACCTTGCCTGTGAGTATTATGGCAGGCAGAATAATGATCTCTCAGTGATGTCTACACCCTAATCTCCAGGACCTGTGGATATGTTGCCTTACTGACAAAGGGGCTTCGCAGATGTTATTAATGTTATGGACATTACGGTGGGAAGATTATCCTGGGTTATGTAGGTGGGCCCAGTTTAAACACTTGAGTCTTCAAAACCAGAGGATCTTTCAGAGCTGAGGCTAAAGAGTGAGTAAGGTAGCAGGGGAAGTAAGAAAGATAAATATGCAAAGCCAACATAGGATGCCTTATTGCCAGTATTGCTGAGGGCAATAGGAGCTTAATTCTACTAAGGACTCCTGAGAGGCTTAACTAAAGCCACTCTAAGTTGTCCACTAGAAAGATGAAGGTTGAAAATTTCATCCTTTAGTTCTTGCACCCCACTGAGGCCTTTCTCTGAGGGTGATAACTTCCCTGCTTTTAAGTTATGCTTGAATGAGGCTGAACGGGCTCCAGCAGAGAGAGGGAGCAGAAAGCAAAAAGAGTGCCATTAAGATGGGAGGTATCCTTGTGAACAAGCTACGCAGAACTGTCTGCAGCACAGTGAGTGGAATCACAGCAAACGAGGGGAAGGGCTAGGCACCAGTGGTGTCTGCAATAGGAGGCCATGACCTAATGGGCTCAGGCTATTTACATCTTCCTGGGAGGACAGACTTGGCAGGGAAGTCAAAAATGTAATTTTAGGAAGTTTGTTTTATTGGGTGGGTAAAGAATATATATGTTGTGGAGGCAAATACATAATAAAATTAATAGGCTTAACCCTCCCTGTTAAAAATAGGGAAAAGAGACAGCCCTCCCTTCTTTTAGAGCATTTGCTTTAAAAAATTTGTAATTATAAATTCTCTCTCTCTCTCTTTTTGAAATGTAAGAAAATTTTTTAGAGGTTAAATAAGCCTCTTACCAGCTTAAAAACCCAGAATGTTTCTCAAAGACTTGGGAGCCACCTGTTTGAAATGTAAATATGTATCAAGGAACATTCCACCTCTGTCTCCTGGTTTCTGTGGGAGGGTAGGAGGCTAACTTCTGTGGGGTGTCTTGCTCCAAGTTGTAAAACTATCTTGGAGAAGTTTATGTTTTCTTTGGATAAAGCCAATTAACTAACAAGATGGTCACTCCAATTAACGAGCAAATTTAGGACGAATTACATGTGACAAATGGTGCTCTCAAGTCCTCTACGTGAGGACTAGTTACGGTTTATATCTTGAGAACCCATATACGGTGGATTGCATCTGCTTGGCCATCTAAAATAGTGGGATTTCTTTCTGAGTTTGCAGTCTCTTTAGCAGATTGCCTGTGATTCGCATCACATTCTGGTTTAATACTTATTCAATAATACAATTGTTTTCTACCTTGTGGAGAGGTTTTTCTCTTTCGGCAAGAGATCTCGTTTTTAATTATATTTCCCCAACAATGTACAATTTGTTATTAAGTGTTTATTGGCAAAGTAATTATCCCCAACGTCCTCAGAATCACCTTATTTTCTCTCAGAGGTAGACTGAGCGTTACAACGGTAAGAGGTACTTGTTAGAGTTTAAACATATGTCAGTAGACCCTGTTAGATCACTTCCACTTTCAGACAAAAGTCAGGGTTGATGTTGCAAAGTGAGCATTGGAAAACCTGCGACACCAAAGCAACTGTATTTTTCAGTGTCTTGAGCCTCCAGGAAATAGGTGTTACTTCAGATTAGTTAATTTCTTATTTTCATGTATTTTGTGGTGTAGTTTTTCCCTCCTTATTTGTCATTTGCAAGAAAGGAGAGCTTGATGGATCATCTGCAGGATGTGGCATGAATATTCACAAACATTAAGTTTAGGTTGAAAGTGGAGCTGGTAAATGCTCTGGATAGTCCTCAGTGGCTGTATTGCTTTCAGGAAGCAATACGGACCCTAAAACAGCCAAGAACAGTAGCAGAGCCGATTAGAGTTGGAGAAATGGAGCAGTCAGTGGAATACCATCCTAGGTTGCTAGAAGAATAATCTTGCATTAGTCTCCTCAGCTTGGTCTGTACAATGTCAACAAGAGACAGCAAGGTCTGTTTGCATTTGCATTGCACCATAGATTTAATCCTTGAGTAGAAGCAGAATTAGTGCCTTCAGCTTTATCAACCAGTAAATATCTCAATAAAGGGAAAAGAAGTTTTGATCTCTTAATATTTTCTCTCCAATAATTTATTTCAACCTTAAAATTTATTTTGTTCACCTCAAAAGTGAACCAGGAGAGTACAGAGAACACGCGAATCAATTCTGTTTCAAAGAAGCTCAGAAATCTTTAGAGGAGAAGATATGTACACTGGTGTAGGGGAACAGAATTTGCTACCCCAAAATGAGTCTCTTTGGCTTGATTATTTTTGACAACAAAAGACTCAGGAAGAAAATTTGACCTTTCCCCTAACTGCCTAAAAAATTTAAGATAGAAGGCCTATTTCAGGAAGGAGCGATCACCATAGAAAACTGTCGTATAATATGAACTAAGTGTAGTAGACAGGGAGGAACCTAGCAAGGCCTCTTTGATCAAAGTCCTCTCCACGTCTCATTGTCACTGAAAGGCATGGCAAACATTTGTTTACCAAACACTTGCTTTCCCA
Organism: Equus quagga; assembly: GCF_021613505.1. Classification (NCBI taxonomy): domain Eukaryota; kingdom Metazoa; phylum Chordata; class Mammalia; order Perissodactyla; family Equidae; genus Equus; species Equus quagga. The sequence goes on from NC_060275.1 coordinate 103,818,353, forward strand.
TCTCTATTTGAATTACCTACCTCCCCTTTGAAGTACCAAACCACTACCTTGGACATCCTCCTTTGTCTTTAGCTGTAGATGGTATTTAAGGTCATGGCCTCAGCCGTTTGGGTGAGTTACCTGGTTTTCCTGGGTTTCTCCCATGTGTACATATTGCTAAATTCAATTTGTTTGGTTTTCTGCTGTTATTCTGTCTCATGTCAATTTAATTCTTAGACTAGCCAGAAGAACCTAGAAGGGTAGAACAAAATTTCTTCTTCCCCTACACTGGGTTTGTAGGATGTATAGAAGTTTACAATTCACATTGAAAGAACATTTTTCAGTGTGATTTGCATGCCATACTATGATATCCACTGCATAAATTGTTTTTTAATTGCCCAGTTCCCACACCCTTGTGAATTACAAGGAAAATATATAATGTTGTTTGGGAACACAGAGAACAAAATAGTTACTAAACCAAGGCACACTAAATGAGTAAATAATCTTGAGTTTATAAAAATGTGGCCCAATTTTTCTTCAGTGATTTTCTTAGGTATAAGCAATAGCTACCTATCTTTGACTCATCTGATTCATTTTTTAACAATTCCTGGACATTTCAGTGCCTAAAATTCTACTTTAGAATCTTCTTCTCTTTCTCTTCCCTTCATTCCTACTTTTTTCTTAAAAACTTTTTCTTCATAAGATCTCCATGAAAATGCAAATACCTGTGTTTGAGGGCTGTAGTTAATGTAAAGCAACAACATAATGTCATGAAAACCTGCATTTATCCAAAAAGCTAACAATCACCTTTCTTCATAAAAAATAAATGTCTTACAAAAGTGACCTTGATCATTTTCTTTGTTCTAATTTACAAACTCAAAACACAGTTCTGGGGCCAGCCTGGTGGCACAGCAGTCAAGTTCACACATTCCACTTCAGCAGCCCAGTGTTCCCCGGTTGGGATCCCTGGTGCGGACACGGCACCGCTTGGCAAGCCATGATGTGGTAGGCATCCCACATATAAAATAGAGGAAGATGGGCATGGATGTTAGCTCAGGGCCAGTCTTCCTCAGCAAAAAGAGGAGGAATGGCAGCAGATGTTAGCTCAGGACTAATCGTCCTCAAAAACCAACAACCAAAACAAAACAAACGGAAAAAAACACAGTTCTGGGGCCACCCCATGGTGGAGTGGTTAAGTTCGCACACTCTACTTTGGTGGCCCAGGGTTTCACTGGTTTGGATCCTGGGAGCAGACATGGCACTGCTCATCAGGCCATGCTGAGGCGGTGTCCCATGTAGCACAACCAGAGGTACTCACAGTTATAATATACAACTGTGTACTGGGGGCTTTGGGGAGAAGAAGAAACAAAAAAAAATAAAAACATAAAAAAATACAATGCCATAAGCATTTAAAAAAAAAATGCCTTCTGCTAATATGCCCTCCTGTCTTGTATTCCTGAAAACATCTCTTCTTTTCCAGGAGCTTAAAACTCCTTCTAACTGTGTAATTACTTAATGACAAGCTGACCAAGGTGCTGCTTGTATTTTTACTCATATTTTCTTCGTAATACAACAATACAAATGTGCAATTTTCCATACACTGATCCTTATTCCTCTCTTCAAGATTTCTATTCATCATGGCCCAAATAGGAAGTTCTTCCAAGTTATTTAACTTTCTGCACATCAACATCTGGATACTCGTTAAGTCCCAACTTTCCTGATTCTCAGTGTGCTTCCTGAAGCTACCATTTCATAACTAGAGCATTCTTCTATGCTGTGAAACTTTGTCCAGGCATTTCTTTTACCTCCAGTGCTTAATTCTGGCTCTCTTACAAAGACATCAATGGTTTACTATGCCTTGGTTTAGGGATGAAGTTGATCCCTCTTCCCATCAATATATGTATTTTTTTATTTCCATACCATTACGTCCCACAACCTCTTATAAAAACAAACGATAAAAATGCAAAGAAATAACAGGTACATGAAGAAAAATCTTGAAGGCCTAGGACATTCCACTAGTATCATAACCTTCACCTTCATTTTTGCAAACCCAGGAAATCCGAGCAATCCCTCCACTTCAGAGGACACTTTGGCCCTGTCTCAAAGGCTCATTCTACACTCCAAGACGTTTCAGTCTGTGGTTAGTCTCCATGTCAGTGAAAATGACCCATCTAACATCCTAGTCTTTTGGTTCTTCACCACCTCAAATCTCCTGAGCATCTCCTACACTAACTTTAGTCACTCACAACCTACAGTCACACATTTCTCTTGTTCATTTCAAGTAACTACTAGATTGATTGAAGCTTCTCCTCTTTAAATCCTATAGTCTTTCATTCCAACAAGTTCAACTTTTTTTTTTTTTAATTAATGTTATGATAGATTACAACCTTGTGAGATTTCAGTTGTACATTTTTGTTAGTCATGTTGTGGGTACACCACTTCCCCTTTTGTGCCCTCCCCCCACCCCCCCTTTTCCCTGGTAACCACCGATCTGATCTCCTTATCAATATACTAACTTCCACCTATGAGTGGAGTCATATAGAGTTCATCTTTCTCTGACTGGCTTATTTCGCTTAACATAATACCCTCGAGGTCCATCCACGTTGTTGTGAATGGGCCAATTTTGTCTTTTTTTATGGCTGAGTAGTATTCCATTGTGTATATATACCACATCTTCTTTATCCAATCATCAGTTTCTGGGCATGTAGGCTGGTTCCACATCTTGGCTATTGTAAATAATGCTGCGATGAACATAGGGGTGCAACGGACTCTTGAGATTTCTAATATCAGGTTCTTAGGATAGATACCCAGTAATTGGATGGCTGGGTCATAGGGTATTTCTATTTTTAACTTTTTGAGAAATCTCCATACTGTTTTCCATAGTGGCTGTACCAGTTTGCATTCCCACCAACAGTGTATGAGGGTTCCTTTTTCTCCACAACCTCTCCAACATTTGTTGCTCTTGGTTTTGGATGTTTTTGCCAATCTAACGGGTGTAAGGTGATATCTTAGTGTAGTTTTGATTTGCATTTCCCTGATGATTAGCGATGATGAACATCTTTTCATGTGTCTATTGGCCATATTCATATCTTCTTTTGAGAAATGTCTGTTCATGTCCTCTGCCCATTTTTTGATCGGGTTGTTTGTTTTTTTGTTGTTAAGCAGTGTGAGTTCTTTGTATATTATGGAGATTAACCCTTTGTCGGATAAGTGGCTTGTAAATATTTTTTCCCAATTAGTGAGCTGTTTTTTTGTTTCAATCCTGTTTTCCCTTGCCTCCAACAAGTTCAACTTTTAAATTTGTTATTTAGCTTTATTCCAACTTCAAAGTCTTTTATATTTCTACTTTTCTCAAAGCTATCAGCCTTTTTCTTCCGTTAGTTGCTTACTTATTTCATTTAATTATTTCATCATTTCAGTAACACTCTTGCAAATGCCCTGAGTTCATTTGCCAATATCCTACATATAACTTGCCTCTAAAATACCTTACTCTGAAAGAACAAAATAGGATGTATTTGAACCACCATAAAACCATGGATGGCAAATTCACAGAGGATTTCAAGTTCCCTTGCTAACTCAATCCCTTTAATTCTCTTCCTAACGGCCTCTCTCTAAATATCACAAACCCATAACTCCCCATCCTTGATGACCAATATGTGATATAACCCCCTCTCTAACTGATTCTTTCCTTAAAACCTTATGAGGAATCTTGTAATCTGTTACTCTTTCTCTTTCTTAAGTGGTTAACTCCTTCATCGGACATGTATAGTTAACATCTACTTTAAAGCATGTTCAAATCACCCCTATTAAAAGACAAATTTTCAACCGTTTCCCTATCTTTCACCTCATTTCAACCTCCAAACTTATCAGAGTTATTTACTCTCAGTGTTCGATTCCCACACCTCTTAAATTCCTCAATCCATTCTTATCTAGGTTTCATAGCTACCATACCATCATGACAAATCTTGTTAAGGCTGCTAATGTTTCTAAAACAAATGGACTTTTAAAAAAACTTTTTTTGTACTCATTTGACTCTTGGCATTATTTGTCAGTATTGAACATAAACTCCAACATAAAACATTTTCCCTTTTTGTGCTGCTATGATGTCGTCTTCATCTTATCTCCCTCTACTTCTCAGATCATTCCTTCACTATCTCCTTCATGGATATATCCTTCTATGCACAGGCATGATATGCTCTAATTTACCCCTTGGCTCCTTCTTTTTCCTTTCTCTTTGCTTTATTATTCTATTCCTGTATGCAAACTAATATCCTGGGGATTTTTCTTGAGACCTGCTCCCTCCACTCAAATCCCATATTCAATCTACCTTCATAACTTGCTGAGTCTTCCCCTTAAATATTGTACAAATGTGCCCGCTCATCATCTTCTCTACTCACCAATCTAGTCAGAGCTACATTTCTACACGGGCTACTTCATTAGCTTCATAGGCAATCTTCCAATTCATTGTTAAATCTTTACATTCCAAATTTTGTTCTCCAGCCAGGGTAATCTTTATGAAACTCAAATCTGACATCTGATATTTGCCTTAAACATTAAAACATTTTAATGACTTCTCTTTGCTCCAAGTAAAAGACCAAAAGTTTTAACATGGACTAGTAGATATATACCCCTCTAGTCTTATTTTAAGGAGCGCTAAGATATCTAATTTCATGATGCAATTATTTCTATTCTGCTGTGATGGCTCTATGTGGGCTATAGGATACCGTATTAGGTTGGTTCCTCCAATAAGTCCCAGAAGGGAAGGAAAACAGAAGCCCTATTTTCTGTGCTGCCTGTTTGCTGTTTTCTTTTCTACCACATTAAGTTTTTATCCACAGTGAAATGAAGAAAAGCAATGGTTCTGATGTGTGACCTCTTATCTATCTTGTACTCACTTCATATTCTCTCTCCAAAAACTGTTTACTTTCTTTAATTTTCTGCAAAATACAGACAGTATAACAAGAACTCCAATCTTTACTTAGCAAGGAATAGCATCTTCCTAGAAACATTATGTTAAAGGGATAAAGTAAACATAATTTTCAAGAATAAAAACTTAGAAAGAGCTAATATCTTTTAATACATTATGTGGATTACTTCTATCTTCCCAATATTAGAGCTTTTTAAAAAATTATCTATGAATATAATATAATGTCACATAACACAGGAAGTATCTTGTAGTCAGAACTCAAAATAGTGAAATCAACAAAGAGGCATCTTTTTGGACTAATGAATACCGATTATTGAAGCCCCCAACGATAGTCCTAAGAGACTATCTCATCTTGATATATTACTAGTTTCAAGGGGAAGATGAAAATCATTTCAGTAGAGTTTTTAGTCAATCAATGGTAATTGTATTGCATTTCCATTTTCTCTGAATTAAAATTTTATATATGATCATTTATTATCATGTTAAAAAATCACGCCAAAATGTAATTGTTTAAAACAAAAAATATTTATCTCATGGTTTCTAAAAGTCAGGAGAAATGGAATGTCTTAGGTAGGTATTTCTGACTCAAGGTCTTCATGAGTCAAGTTTGCAGTCAAGTTCTCAGCCTAGGCTGCATCCTCTGAAGCCTTGACTACTGCTAGAAAGTCAACTTGTAAGAGGTTCAATCATACAGCTGGGAGTTGGTGCTGGCTGTCACCGAGGGTACCTCAGTTCTTTCCATGTGCCTCCCATCTTTCAGGCATTCTATTCTACACATGGCCTCTCTGATAAAAGAGACTGGGATTCCTTATGTGGTGGCTGGGCCCAGAAAGTGAGAGACTGAGAAAAAGAGAGGGGGTGGGGAGAGAGAGAAAAGAAGAAGAAGCAGGAGAAGAACAAGAGGAAGAAGCGGAAGAAGAGGAAGGAGGAGGAGGAGGAAAGAAGAAGGAGAGGAGAAGAGAAGGAGAAGCAGAGTGAAGATAAGGAGGAAAAGGAGAAGAAGTAAAAGAGAGGAGGGGAAAGGAGAAGAAAGGAGAGGAGAGGAGGCTAAGGGAGGGGAGGGGAGCTGAGGAGAGAGAAGAGAGAGAGCAAGAGAGAGCACTGAACCTGTGAGGAGGGAGAGAGGACATTCAAGCCTAAAGCCCTAGTTTTTTTAACCTTCTTTCAGAAATATATGCCAATCCTTCTGTGGCATTTTATTCCTGAGAAGGGAGTCATTCAGCCCAGCACCCTCTCAAGGAGAGGAGTATTAAGTTCTTCTTGTAACGAGGGGTATCAAGAATCTATGCACCTATGTTTAATATCACCACAGATCATTAAACTATTTAAACCCCATTTTAGAACTTTAAAGGAATATTTTTTCAGTTAAGCAGAATTTTCAATTAAACAGAATAATTTCCCAGCTGTGGAACAGTACAGGCGTTTATTGCTGAAACCACACACACACAAACACACACACACATGCACAGTGCAAGCTCACACATATCAAATACATAACCTTAATGAATAAAGTTTTGTCAGAGAAAAAAAAGCTTGACTTTTCAAAAAGTTTCATTCATTAAAAATAAAATTACCTTTGTGTTCATTTGAGCTATAACCTTTAAGCAATCAATGAATATATACTCACTGTAATCATTCTTTAAAATTACAATTATTGAAAAGCTTTGTGATCACTGATGAATAAAAGAAAGTAATATTGATTGTGACCAGGAGAAATGATCTGAGGCAGTAAACACATGCAGTCCTAGAAAAAAATCACTTCACTCTGCTGCTTTCTGACATTGGTGAAATGGGTCAATTTTAAATAAATTCAACATGTTTTAAATTTAATCATATATTACTTTGTAATACTTAGATAACATTTTAATCTAAGTAATTCCATGATGAAAAAATGAATTATACCAATTAAGAGACTACAATAGGACAAATATCCAAAATTGTAGAAGCATGAATTTGTCTATCACTTATAAGTTTTGCTTTATATATTATTCTTTATTCATTTTTTTGTTCATTTGTTTCTCTAATCAAACTAATTCATATAGTTATAGCTATGTAAATATGGAAGATGAATCCACCCCTCTGTAAGTAGTCATCATGGAACAGACTTTCCTTTCACTGATGATAGTCAAGATGGATAGGGAAGTGAATTGACATTTTCAGGCCATTGGATTAATAGTCCCATTAATTCTAGTAATGTTTTAACAGTCACAATGTAAGTGATACTCTTGCAGCTTGAATAATGAATGCATTCTCCGGTGTAGCAAATAATAAAATCATTTAGAAAAGTGATAACTTACTACTTTTAAACCTGGAAATTTAAAAATAATAAAAAGAGAGAGACATTGTACATTGAGGAGATGTATCATCATCTTTAAATATATTTGTTGTCCATTTCCTAAAGCTTCTCCTTTTTTTGGCTAAATCATGATGTTTCTATAACTTTCCATCTCAGTTTTATTACTCCCTGGGAAAGAGTTTCATTATAAAACAGTGAGCAACTAAACCTAATTTGAGTTGACAATCTCCACATTGCTGTACCCTTTGGTTACTGTTCAGTCCTCTTTATGTCCCATCTCCCCATTCTTGAAACAGCCCAATTCCTTGCCTTCCATTACAGTCTACTCTGAGTATTCATTTCCAGCTCCTTTGCTGTCTCCTCACCTTCTTAGAGCGACCAATTAAATTTGAATTTCCTATGCATTTAATCCTATGTCTTCTTTTCTTCTTATGCCAAACTCTCTCCCTAGAAAAGTACATTCTCTCCCATCTATGCTCAGAGGCTCCAAAATGTGTATTTTCAGGCCAGATCTAGCTTAAGAGTTCCAAACTTACTTTCCTTAACCAACTACATTCCCATCTGCTCATGATAATGTCACCTGGCTCAAAATATGGTTCTTTCGTAAACCCATTTTTTTTCCCCAGAAAGCTGTTTTGACACCTCCATTTTGTTATACCTCACATCTGATCCATCATTTAGTCTTGCCAATTTATTCTCATCAATATATAACTATATCCATTTTCTTCTATTACAAATAGTAGTTTGAGCCACCATGATCAATTTCACCTGAATTATTGTAGTATTTTTTAAAATTAGCCTCCTGATTTGCTTTGGACAGTTTCATCCTCAGCAATTCCACCCAAATCATTCTCAAAAATATAATGAACTATATTTTTCAGTAACTCTGATCATTGAAATCCCATGCTTAAAATTTGTTCAGAACCTTCTCAGTGCCTTTAGAACAAAATGCAAAACTCTTAACCTGGGCTGCCAATCTCTATTTGCCTTTCCAACTTCATTCTATACTTGCTTCCCCTTAATCTCTATATTCTAACCACTGGGACCTGCTTTTAGATCATCTGAAAGCTAAGCTCTATCTTAATTCAGTCTTTACATGTACCATTTTCTCTCCCTAGAATGGTTTGCCTTGGTCTTTGGGTGGTAATTTCAGAGCCATTTATCAGTTCTCAGCTGAATTGTCTCTTCCTCAGGAATGTTTTAGAAATACCTCACCCTAAAACCAAATCACATGACCAATAAAAAATATTTCATCACATCCATACTTTTGCTTATATACTTACATGGCATAGCATCTTTTATTGTTTATAGTTATTATTTATTTATCTGACTATATTCATAAAGTCTCTCTTACTTCATGATGGTAAGTAAGCTCTACGAGGTCAGGGATGTTATTTGTCTTAATCGTCTATCATCCACACCTACCATGGTGCCAGGTACATAAATGTACTCAATAACTATTTTTAGGATTAATAAATAATAATCAGGCTTGCATTTTTATTCTCCTTTAATTTTATTTCAGAATTAGAAAACAAAAATATGATTTTGAGGAAAATGGCACTATAAACGCAGATACATTGGGCTTGCAATTTACCAGGAAGTGGGCTTGCCATATGTAGATGCAATCCCTGCCTCCATGTTCTTTCTGAAGTATTTCTGAAAAATTATTGATACCTTCATTCCCAAAACTCTCTACTTTACCTGGGACACATACTCTCAATGGGAATATCATTTGACGCTAGGCTCACTGCTTAAATGTAAAGTCAAAACTCTTTGGTATGACCTGTAAGCTTTTTAGACCTCTGATCACTGTTTAACTTCAGAGTCATATGTTCCTCATATGCTCATTTAAACACTCTGTGTTCCAGACCTATAAAATGTGCTTAAAACTATGTACTTTTTACACTTCTACATCTAATATCTAGTGGGGAGAGGGCAGAGAATGCTGATGTTTTCCTCCTTTAGTTTTGTTGGCCTAGGAAATTTCTTCACAACACAATTTAAGTACCACATTTCCCATAGTGTTGAGAGAGAAATAGGAACCACAGTAGGTCTGTCAAGCAGAAAGTACCTTTGAAACATATACAATTGGAAGAGCTAAAATAAGTGAAGTGTGCATGTGACTGGGTGCATGCAGGAAGGATTTGGGTTGTTGAATTCAAAGACACACATTATTCCCACAATCCTGGGTCAGGAAGACGTTCCTAGGACCAAACTTTAAGTTTCTCACACTCGCAAAACGGTGATTAGGCACAAGAACATTGAGTCCTGCCACTTCCACTACTTCTGAAAGTCCAGTCTCCGTGGCTGTACTTGCCAGAATTAACAACAAAAGCAAGATGAACTCTGACTGACTTCATCCTTTCAAGTGTGATACACAAGTATACAAGGGGAAAACGTTCCAAACTGCCTCCAGAACACTGCTCAAAGGGAGCTGCATTGCAGGTTTTGTTTTGTTTTAGCTTTCTAACTGCTTCAACTTCAGGGAGAGTGGAAGGAGTGCTGAGAAAATCTGTCCACAGTCTACGACACATCTTCCATAAAAGCTTCCTCAGCAACTCCAACAAAATAGTGCATATCCATTCTGGAACCTAGTATTATTTTCCTACTTTCAATACTTCCCGCAGTACTGTAACCGTTTGTGGGAACATCTTCCCCATACGCTCTGATCTCCTGAGCATTATTCATCTGCGTAATTCTTCCATCTATTACATGGTCTCCCAAATGTTGGTTCTCAATAAATATATTTTAAATACTGAATGAATGAATAAACATCTGCATAACCCAAATTCCTTATTTGCACACGGCTAAACTCCTCTTCAACCTTCTGTGATATCCTTAAACTTAGGAGAATGATTTGGCAATTACTACATTTTTCAAAATCGATCTGCTATCACCCCAGTTGCAGCGAATCCTCTTTCATAGCCTTTCAAACAGAAGAGTTATAAACATCATCAGTCTTCATAATTAAATGCTTTGTTTTCTTAGAACTGTGGCAGTCTCTAGCCAATTTTTTGATCAGGTTTATGTAGGCACAGAATAAATATTGATACATATTGAATAAATAAAGGAGTGGATAACAATGTAATGACTTGAAAGTAAATACCCATCTTTGATTTCAAAGTTCAGTTAGGTTCAAAGATGCTTGAGTTTTAACTCTCCATGTAATATTAGAAAGCATAATTTGTATTTAATATAAAGCAGAGAGAAGTTGGAGTCCAAATGTGGGATATAATACAGTGGCTCTTTACTTCTGATTTTAATTAGGTAAATCAACAAAGGTAACATGAGTGATTTCATAGAGCAGTGAAACAATTCTGAAACATTTCAAGATGTTTATGTAGCAAACATTTATATATTATTTACTATGTGCCAAGCATTATTTTCAGGAACTTACAAATATTATTTAATTACTTTGATAGCCCTGTTACCACCCTCATTTATTGATGAAAAAACGGAGGCACAGTTTGGTTAAGTAACTTTTTCGAGGTCAACAGGTAAAACTAGTGAAGCCCAGCTCCACTCCAAATGATCGGGCTCTAGCATTCATACTTTTAACCACTATACCATGGACCGTTAGTACACAATGTTTATGAGTTCTACTGGCATTGTATATTCTATAAATTGCGTTTTGTGTTTGTTATTATTTACAAATTATAATAGCAAGTAACGGATGAGTTTTCTTTTGCCGTGAAAAATAGTTATCACAATATTAAGAGTCTAAGATGACACCAATTCATTACCTCACATTTGTTTAGATTGGAAGTGTGCATGATGCTCAGCTGGATTCTCCCCTGGGCTTCACACTCAAGGTGTCAGGTAGGCTGCATTCTGATCTGCAGACTCTATGCAGGAGTGTGCTTCCCACCTTATTCAGATGGTTAGCAGAATCCATTCCTGTTTGCAGGAATGAGTTCTTATTTCTCTGCTGGCTATCTATCAGAAACTGTGCTCATCTCCTAGAGGCTGATTACGTTCCATGCAACATGTCCTCTTATATCTTTAAAGCCCATGACTGAGAATATTCTTTACAACAAATCTCTCACTCTCATAATCTCTTCTTCCAAGTAGAGCCCAGCCCCTATAAGAGCTCCTGATTAGGTCAGGCCCACCAAAATACACTTTCTTTCTTAAAATCAACTGATTTGGATATTTAATTGTTTAATTGTTGCTTTTAGAAATGAAAGGAAAAAATAGACAATTTCAGTATCATATTTGGAAGCTTCAACACTTGTCTTTCAACAATTGATAGATCAAGTAGATAAAAAAATCAGTGAGGATATAGCTGACCTGAACAGCACTATCGCTGAACTTGATCTCATCAATATTTCTATAGAGAACATTCTATCTGACAACTGCAGAATACCTGTTTTTCAAAATCCATAGAGCTTTACAAAACAAACAGTAAATCTTCATGCATGCAATGCCAAAAATAAGCAAGGAAGTGGTGGAATTTCAGGATGGAATGCAGAATGTTACCGAACTATCTTACTGTATTACAAAAATATAAAATAAGTTGACTGAAAGTAGTGGAGAAAAAGAATGTTGACCAAATTGACTTTAAAAACAAATGGAGTCTCTAAGTCTAAAAGCAAAATAACTATACATAAGCATTTTACTCTAATTGATAAAGATGTTCCCCATGAGGCACAGGTTATCAATTCTGCTACCTCTGACATGTCTATTGGCATTGAACAGTTAAGTAAATAAATATCAGCTGGTGGAAGCTAGGTTTCTTGCTGTCGGAGTAGTTTACAGACTAGGGGAGAAGGCTAGAATGATGCCTGTGAAGCTAGATTAGAGTCAGAGACATCAGTAAGAATTTGTGTTTAGCTTAATGTAGACAAAAATGGTTAGATACAGAAATATTTATAGATATGTGTATGTACATGATAAGAATGCACCCATATATTTCTTTGCTCTGTCAGCCAAGACGCCCCTAAAGAAATGACATCTCTTTAATGAAGCACACCTCACAATTGGATCTTAATTTCTTATAAAGGAACCAGGGATCCTTGGAAAAATGGCTGATTCTACAAATGGGGCAGGAAAAATACAAGATGAACCTGGAGCTTTTTGTAGCTCCAGAAAGTAAGGAAGTGGTCAGAAGAATCTACTCTGAGGAAACATCGAAGGCACACAGGAGCCAACTGCAAGAGTTCCCAATGACTAAAACAATTTGAGCCACAAAATAAATAAATTAGTAGTAAGTTGTAATCTAGAGTGTAATTTTCCCAAGTCCATAATTATATACATTAGTGACTGAATAAATAAAAAAAGGAGAAGAAACGAATCTCCCATGCAGACAAGTTCCAAATAATTTATGTATATACCCCAAACTAAAGGAAGTGGCTCAGTTTTTGAAGACATGTCTTATGTAATAGTATAATTGAAACAATTGACCAAAGATGCCATCATAATTCATTTATTCTGACACATATTTTTCATATCTTCTGAAAATATAATGCACTTTACAATTTAAAGATATCTTACTTTAATTCTCAGTATTTTCTTGCTTAAGGGAACACAAAATATTAGAGTGTTATACAGCCTCTGGGTTCTTGGATGCAAGGCAGTAGGACACATATGAGTTTATGGTAAAGTCTGCACACCATCTAAGGATCAAAGAAGAAAGCAGACTCTGGGGACAGTCAGGTTTAGGTTAGTGACCGGTCTCCACATGCAACTAACTTCAAAGTGAATAGTGGTAAGGTGGGACATTGATGAAGGTATGTGGCTAGAATCAGGGGTCTTTGAAATTGAAACATCGAGATTCCGTTTTGGAGCAGTGGGACTGAAATGGAGACAGAGGATCTGATCAGAGAACTTTTATATAGAAACAGCAGCTCTCAGACTCATATCCTGCGATAGAAGTTGCTCTGAGGGGAAAACGTGTCAAGTTCCTACTGAAGACGTAGCACTTCTAGCCCTGACCTCTCCGGTCCATGCCTCATCATTCTTGACACGTGTCCAAAGGTAATGTTTTTGTTTTTCCCATCTCTGCTACCTGTCACTAGCAATGTCTTTTGGATTGAGCTCCTATAGTGGGTCTATGTCCTGGAATATCTAGAAGCCTTATTGGAAGTGAGTAAGTGGTTCATTTTCAGGACAGGGATAATGAATTCTTTCCATTGAGCTAATGACAGTGCATTAGCATCTGAATGTGGACTATTTTGACACATTTACATCTTTTCATTTCTTAACTTTTTGTGAAATTTTTGAGGCTAATAAAAAGGAAGGGAATTGACAGGTGGTGAGTAGAAGGCATTTTTTAATTGTAATTTTTTCTGTGGGGTATAATAATAGATATACAGTCAACTGAGCATACTTAAAGAGTGCAATTCGATCAATTTTGACATATGTATAATCTGTGAAAAACCATCACCACGATCAAGAAAACAATTTAATCACCACGAACAGTTTCCTCATGCCCCTCTGTAATCCATCTCTCTGGTTCACTCCGTCCTCAGGCAACTATTCGATTTTACAACAAAAACAGGCGTGGGAAGTAAACTATTTGCTGTAAGCCATTGAAATTTTGTGGTTGTTTATTTTTTTAGAAACTTTTATAATTTTCTTTCTCATAATTTTGCTAATATATAACACAAATTTCTTTTGCATTCTTACAGATAATGTGAATTATATACTGAGATTATTTTGTATCTGGACTTTCACTCAAACTTTCAAGACCAGATGGATTTTTATAACCTTATATGTTGCTGTGCTCTACCCCTTGAGCTCACTGTCTCTATACTGTCTTGCCCCTCCCTAGTCCTGTAGAGGTCCTGGAGACCCCACACAATGACTTGAAATCTTACTATGGAAAATGCTCTGGATAATCCGTATTTTGTGACTTAGCATACTTGAGATGGCATTTGTTAAGCTCATTCCTAAATTTAGGATTATTTCATTTTGAAATGTCCATAATTTCTTTAGGCCACTTCAATTTGTCTCAAATGTCAGATTTGCCTATAAAGCCTGAAAATGGCCTCCAGTATTGTTCTAAAATGTGGATTTATGTTGTCTCATTTTCTTTTAGCTTACATTTATATACATTACTAAAATATCCATCCCTCTTCTCGTTTGCTTTTTTTTCCTCCTTTTTAAACTTAAGGTCTTCTCTGTATTGCACTTAAAGTTCTTATGTTAGGGTTAGAGCAGGGTTTCTCAAACCTGTGGTCGGGGATGTCACGTGAGATGTAGGATATTTAGCAGCATCTCTGGTCTCTACCAGCTAGATGTCAGTCACAAACTCTGTCCTTCCCAGTTATGATGATCTGAAATGTCTGTAGACATTGACAAGTATTCACTCGATGAGATGGATGTGGGGAATAAAATTCCTCTTTTTGAGAACTACCAGATTGATGTATATCAGTAAAAGTAAAAAACTGGTAATTAAAAATACCCTAGCAAAATTCTCTGACTACTTTCTCCCCAAAATTAGGTTATATACATACATATATATATGTAATATATATACACACACACATATGTATCTTACAGTTAGCTTTTATTACATCAAGTTTAGAGAATTCCTAAGTTACAATAATGAGAGATCTAAGGAAAGTTTTATATGCTGATGTTTAGGTATTAAAGTCATTATATCATTAAAATAATTATGAAATTCCCAGCAGTAATAGGAGAATAATCCAAAAATTCAAAATGGTCACTGCTTTCTTGTAGGGTCTACTTCTTCTTGTCTTAGTATCAATCTTTAACATGTGCTGAAAAACAAACGTGGTTATTGATGAGAAAGTTTTCGTTGTTGTATTCTTAGCTTAGGACAATGGTTCTCAATTGGGGGCGATTTTGCTCAACAGGGAACGTTTGTCCAAGTTAGGAAACATTAGTTCTTACAACTGTGGGAAGGTGGGGAGGTGGGGTTTGCTACAGACTTGTAGTAGGTAGAGGCCAGGGATACTGTCATACATACTACAATGCAAGGCCGATGCCCCATTGTCAGGTTCAAAGGTCAATAGTGCCAAAGATGAAAATATTCCAGAGTGACATAGACATAACGCTTTATTCTTTCCATTTAATGTGCTAGTGATGTAATTCTACGTTTTCTCAAAGTGAGTAACTCAAAATTGTTTATTCTAAAAATAAAGTTTCATGAATGCCAGATCATAGATAGATATGGAAATTAATTTATTTAAATTTAAATTTTGCATCAGGGAATATTGTGGTTGACAAGAGGTTGCAGCATTGAGGGATTGTTACATGAAATATTCAATCCTAAACAGCATTCCTATTTTCTATACTCTAAAATAAAATCATAATCTAAGGCAATCTGGAGTATTGACATACAAAAGTTCTATTTGTGATGATACTATATTAATTACATTAGAAATGGTATTTCTCAATCTGATTATATTATTAACTCTACCATATGAATTCGGAAAAGGCAAATGAATATGTTGGACAGGAAATTTAAGCATTAAGTGGGATCACTTTGAAAGGTTTCCAGTAGAATTTCAATGATTTTATGGTTTGTGAATTAATGAAGTTGATCAACAAAGTCAATTTTGAACCATATGGAAAATGTTTACCTTGTGTACACATTCTTGATGAATAGCAGTCCGAATTGGAGTCAGGGCATTTTGGGTTCTAAGCTTGGAATTGAGATTATTCATCTACGTGATCTAGGCCAGTCACTTCATATTATTGAGTCTCATTTCTCCTTTCTAAAATGAGTAGTTTGGACTAAATAATATCTCATGTTCCTTTTAATTACCCACTCTAACATGTTTTCCATATCATAAATACATAAATGGATTTTCTGATATTATTACTGCATATCTATATACAAAAACGCCTGTTATTAAATGATAGGCTATTTTAGTTAATTTAACAATTAATAAATGAGAACTATTTCAATAAAATTGGAAAAAATTGAGTAGATCCTGAATAGCCAATTTACTTTTTTTAAAATCAGTTGTGCAATACTACATAACACACTACTTCAAAATTTACTGACTTAAACCACATGTTTATTATTGCTCATGAGTCTCTGACTTGTCTAGCCTGTTTTTGCATTTGCGTGCTTGACTAGACTGACCCATCCATGCCTATGTGATCATCTGTGGGCCAAATGGGAGGCTCTGTTGATTTCAGCTGGGTTTTGCCTTTGTTTGGTGTTGACTAACCACAGGCTGGTCTTCGATGATCTCACACGGGACAACAAGACTACCTTCCTCATGTCTCTCATGTGTATGAAACTTTGATATCTCTCCAGGGTCATGTTCTAAGGCATCTCCAAGAAGGAAAAGGGGAAGCAGAAACTGTCAAGCATTTTTTTTAAAAAAGAAAAAGTACCTCCTCTTGTATCACATCCTCTAACTGTGTATTGGCCAAAACAAGTCACATGATCAAGTCCACAGTCATAGTGGGACAGGGTTACAAAATCACAAGACAAGGTTGGCCCGGTGGTGTAGTGGTTAAGTTCACGTGCTCCGCTTCAGCGGCCTGGGGTTCTCTGGTTCGGATCCTGGGTGTGGACCTACACACTGCTCAGCAAGCTGTGCTGTGGCAGGATCCCACATTGAACAACTAGAGTGACTTGCAACTAGGACATCCAACGATGTACTGGGGATTTGGGGAGAACGAAAAAAGAGGAGGATTGGCAATGGATGTTAGCTCAGGGCCAATCTTCCCCCTCCCCAAAATAAAATCACAAGACAAAGTAGGGGGACGCTAATGCAATCAATCTATCTCACTTCTGGTGACATAGTTCAAATGGGTTTCAATATAAAGGCATAGTAAGTGTAAATACTTTGTGACTTTATAGAAAGATAATAAGCAGGGAGCTGTAACAATGCTTTATAAGATGTGTTTTAATGATATTGTAATTGCTTTGTGTGGGTTACTAGTCTACATAATACTTTATATGGCTATATACCTCTATTATTATTGTTTCATACTTTTTATCATCTCCTAATGCCCTATATTATGATTTTGTCTGGGGAAAATTAACCACTATAACTTTTTTCCTGACCTCATTCAAACACAAGTAAGATATATTTATTTTCTCTTATATCCTTTTGTTCTGTAATTACAGTAACTCAATGAATAGTAGAATAGAGCTCGGAGAGGAAAGAGAATATGAAAGAAGCAAATGTCTCAATTAAAAAAATTGTTATCTATGTGGCTTCTCAAGAGGTAAAAACAAGGATTTTAATATACAGTAGGTGTCGTAAGAATATCAGATGCCAATACTATTTTCTTTAGGGTATAATGTAAGCCTGGATATCACCGCTATTTTACTGTTGCAATAATACTATTGTAGATCTGAAGATCATTTAGTGTCTTCATCAAACAAGTGATCCAATGGAACAGCATAATTAAATGGAAGTCAAGAGGTACCCCTAATATTTGAATGTACATGCTAATCAAATGTGAGGAGTGCATCTGAACTCAAAAGTTTATTATGCGTTTTCTATTTCTTCTATGTCACTTCTCGTGTTCTCAGTGATTTCAAGAACACATTATTATCAAAGCATCTGTTAGTGCATAAAGTATCACTGTGTAAATTACAAATGGTACTCTGTATGGGAGAGTGAATTCTGAAAATGTGCATCTATTACGGGAATCTCATATCTATGCCAGGACACATAGTTTGGCAGTGACAGCAGACAGAGCATAGCCTGGTAACCTTGAATGCAATTGTTTAACCTATCTGGGAACTAAAGAATTAGATAAAATTCAACTAAATAATTTAGATATTTAAAGTAATGACATTTCTTTAGAAATAAAATAAATTCAGAGTTGAAAGATCATGTTGGAAATAGTTTAGTTAAAAATTTTACATTTACACATTCAAAGGAAAAATAACCTTCTGAATAGTACTACTAATAAAAGAACCTTGTCTTGATCTACATATTCCGAGGAGAAAACTTCTAGACTTTCTCTAGCAATAGCTAACAGAATAAGATTTACAAGCCCCAATAAGTCATTTTTTTCTGCCAGTGTCATTTTAGAATAAACTGATGGCTGCTAAAACTTAATTTAGTTTGAGTCTCTTCTAATCATATTTAAGTTTTATGGACAGCCATGTTCAATGCAATTATTATATATTACAAGAAATATGCCAGGTTTAAAATAAGAATCTATTTTAAATGCCCTGATATTTGGGAATCTCTATCAAATTGTGTTACACCAAGGATTTTAAACAAAACCTGTTACTTAATAAAGCACTTGATTCCAATGGCAAATTCAGCAGTGTGAACCTCCACCTTGTATTTTTCCGTTTTCTAAAGCACATCGGCCAGAGTAGTTAGATATAGACTCATGCATATAATCTGATCTCAGATGAAAAATTTAAACCGTAGAAGACTCAATATGAATATACAGAAGAATCAATTGATCTTTATGTTATGCTCACAGAGAAAATCTATCTTTTATAAATAAATCCTTAAAGTGATATTTTGGATCATTTTAAACTTTTCTAAAAATATGGAAAGCAACTATGAAATAAAGGAAAGAGTAATTCACAACCAATGTAACACGCCTTCAATTTTTTTATCTTTTTAATACAAAAATATCATTTGTAAATAAATGTTATACTAAATTCCATGTTGTCTTTTTTTGTGAAAGTATTACCTCCCTTAAAACCATCATCTTCAGATGCTTCTCTTATAGATCCTTAGAATTACTAACAATTCTAAATGCATTATAACTTAAGAAACAAAATCTTTGCAGTGGATGTTAATAGGCTTATACTTACTGACTGCTGACAACTATTACAGGAATCCTAGCAGGCAAATTGTTGTATAAAAATTATATAATTTTCTACAAATGAAATAATCTTTAGAGTTTAGAAGCAGTCAAATAAACAGAGCTTACAGTTATTATCAAAGCTGCACCTATTTTTTATAAAAAATTGCTCTCTGACGGCCTCATTTTCTCTAAAGAGACATTTTGTCAAAAATGAATAATAGATAAATACAAATACTTAATTGCAAGCAGAGTTAAGATTAAATTTTGGCCATAGAGGGTCTAGATGGTGCCGATGCAAATAATCCATAACTAATCTATAAATCAAAATTGGGGTGAGTTTATGATGAGCCGGATCTGAGGACCATATAGCCCAGGAGACTCCTTCCACAAAGGAAAAGAGCACTCCAAAGAAGTGGGGGCACACCAAGTGGTTATATACCATCAAAGAGCATGTATCACATACGATTGGAATGTCCCTTTTACAACAGTCACGAGATTGACTAGCTGGCACAGCAATTCACACAGCAATTGATGGGGACAGCAGGTAGCAGGCCTGTGGTCTCGAGCTAGGTGGTCACAGGGTGAATGCAGCAGGCCAACAACCAGTTCCTAGCCTAGGAAGGGATGATTATCCTTAAGGAAATGTCAACCAGGGGGAAGTTACATCTTTATCTTTAAGGGCATTGTTCTTGTCTTTGGGACATAGTAAATGCTTAAAGCAGATACACAATGCATGCTGAAATGCCACATCAGGTCCTTTTGCAAAAAACAAGATCATGCCAAATTATTTTACACCAAATAGCTTCCTCATATACTCCAATATATCCTATTCCTTCTCATTTATTTATCAATAAGAATAAAGTTAACAAAGGATATTATAGTGTATGTAGTTTATCTCTAAATGACTCAACACTCAACTTCACTTCAAATTTTGCAAACTTCCTGCTAAGTTTGCATGATTAGATGTACAACCTTGCGTCCTTTGTAAGCCAGGCCCAGGACAGCAGTATTAAAGCCTTACATAAACCCAAAGAGGTCATAAGAAATACAGTTTGGAAAAATTTAAATGTGGTACAACAGGAATTTTCTCGTAAACAAAATAGCAGATCCTTGAATGTTGATCTACTCCTGCTTTCTACCTCCAGCTCCTTTCAAAACTATAAAAAGGCCGCAGGCCCAGGGATCTGGGTTCCCAGGACTAGCTGTTTCTTTAGTCCACATGGCTGCTGAGACCACTGAAAGATGGACAAGGCTTTGAGTGGGAAAGGTCTTTGAATCTACTAAGGTCTATGACTTCTTTATAGATGTCCTTTGTACAGCCTAAATGCTGATCTGGCTGAAAATGAACATAAAAGCAACCTTAGCATTGTTTGAAGTCTCATTTCTCCTAACTTTAAACTTGAGCATTCTTTCGTTATGTGCCAAGCTCAGAATTTCAACAAGTCTGTCCACCACTGTGGTCTCCACACTGATTCCTCCTATTCCATCTTTCATGTACCATCTTCTTATTCTCAAACTGTATATATACAAAAGAATCATCCATAGACTATGATATGAGCACAGAAAGTCACAAAATGTTATAATAAGCAAACACTTTAGGGGTGGCGCTAACCTTCTATCATCATCATTGTCACCCTCTACTTAAGCATCTCCATATTTTTTGCTTAAAACTTAGGAAATATCTTTCCTATTTTTTTTGTACACCAGAGGAAGCTGTGCTTTAGGGCTCTGCTGTCGAGAAAATTACAGCACAACACTCCACTCTCATCAGCAGGTGAAATGAGCATGGATGACTATCTTTTAATCTGCACCCGTGCTGTGTTGCAGCTCACAGTTCTGAAGTATTAAATAATATTTTAAAGGACCCCTGTCAACTTGAGTGTTTCTTACAAGGATTTTGAACGATCTTTTTTTTTGCATATGACTTATAAACTTGTGCTTGTATTTTTCCTTTGATCAGATGTACTGAAGTATAACTCAGCCATATAAATAGTTCCACATGCTAGGCCACATTGCCTACATCAAACCTATACAACACGCTAAAGAAGAGTTTGTCAACCCAGCATCTACAGTAGGCTCTTACTTGACTAAAAGAATTTAGATGGGGGGCCTGTAGCAGGAAGAGAGCTGTTATCAGAGATAGCTTTTTATGTCAGAAAGACTCATCTGCATGGCAGGGCAGACATTTGTTTACCCAACGTTCGCTCTTCTCATCTTCCTGTGAATCATCTCCCTCTGCTTTGAAACCCAGATCACTACATCTTCTCCTTAGTTCAGGATGGTGTATAAGCTTCAGTTACTTGACTGCCACGGAGTCTCATACTTTTATGGGGCTTCCATACATATGAAATTTGTTTTTCTCCTATTAATCTGTCTTTTGTCAACTTAATTATTAGACCAGCCAAAGAACTTAAAAGGGAAGAAGGGAAAAGTTTTCTGCCCCTATAACTGTAACGGTATTCTCTGAGTTAAAAAAGAATTACTATACTATCCTTACCTTAAGGAAAAAAAGTGCCCTTATTATGTAGGACTAAATAACACCACTAAAACTCACATTTATGAAAAAACACAGATAATTACATTTTATAATGTGTGTTCTAAAGAGAAAAATAATTGTGTTCTGCAACGTAATTTTATACCGTACTGTTCTAAATACTTTCACTTAAACGAGATCGTTATGAAAATGTTTTGCACATAGAAATATTTTTGAATACTTCTTAAAAATGATCACAAAATGTATGGGCTCCGAATGTGTTGAATTACTTTAATATGTTCACTGTAACTGGAACTCTTAAAGATAATGCACATTTGCATAATGCTGATAATCCTTTTTCATTTCTTTTTGTGCTTCAGCTGTTGTAGTCCACTGATAATGGTAATTATATGTGTTTATTATCCATGATTATCTCTAGATATATGTGCATTTTCTTTAATTAGACTACAAACTCTAAATGGAAAATCAAAATAAAGTCATCTCTGTGTCAGCGTAGGATATTTAATTCCCTTCCTTATATCCAGAATTTCCAAAATGTCTGTTGCAAAATCTTACTTGGGGAGTAGAGAGTCAAAATCAATATAGCAAATGATGTTACAGGGCCGGAGACACATAGGGTACAGATATTCTTCACCCTCCCTCCCGCCCCTACGTGCTACACACTCATTAATGCAGGCATTCACGTGACCAAGCAGTTTGGTATAATGTGATGAGAAAACTTGGTCAAAAATTGGATTAATATAAAAGTCAGAACTATTATCAATATTTTTCAGAACTATTATCAATATTTTTTAATTCTGTATGAAGGAAAAATCCTTCAGACACAGCACAACTAGAAGGACCTACAACTAGAATTTACAAGTATTTACTGGGAGGTTTTGGGGAGCAGAATTAAAGAATATATTCACCTTAAAAAAAAAATCCTTCAGACACAAAATTACTTCAAATGATTTTCTCTATCATTAAACCATTATTTTGGTAGAAGAAGTCATAAAAATGATACATACAGCTGGCCCCATGGCCTAGTGGCTAAGTTTGGCATGGTCTGGTTCAGTGGCCTGGGTTTGGTTCCTGGGCACAGACCTACATCACTCGTCAGCAGGTCAGCAGCCATGCTGTGGTAGTGACCCACATAGAAAACAGAGGAAGACTGGCACAGATGTTAGCTCAAGGCGAATCTTCCTCAGCAAAAAAAAAAACCCCAGAAACAATATATACTCAGAGCCAGAAGTGAGCATGTATTCCCTCCATTAAGGCTGAAAATTTGGTTTCTCTTTAAAATAAGAGTGATTCATTCAACAAATAATGTTTAAATGACTGCTGTATACCTGGAATAGTTCTAGGCACAAGGGATGCACTAATGAACAACTGACCAGAATGTATTAACTGACAAGACAATCTCGCCTCATGGAGCTTAAATTCTGTTTAGATAGACAGAAAGCAAAAAAATATACATATAGAGTCTGCTAGTTAGAAGTGTTAAGGTAAATTAAAGACTGGTAAGGGCTTGAGGAAGGGGGATTAATGACAAATGTCACCTCCAGTTCTGTTTATTTGAACAATTTAGTCCTACCTCCTTTCAATGCAACAATAGTGTTGTAGTTAACCAGATCCACTGTGCAAAGCAAGCAGCTTATAATAAGCATTTATTCCCTTACATTTCAGTTCAATTTTTAAATGGCTCCACAAAGACAAGATAAGTTAATATGGATTATTGACAACAGGTCAATATTAATAAGTCATTATGGATTATCTTTGTTTCTAAAGTAATAAGCAATGTTATTAATTTCACACACATAACAAAAAAGAATGGTAAATGTAAAATATGTTTTGGATCATGGAGATGTCCAACTGTTACGAAAATATCCCCCATTAAAGGCCAAAATAATGGGCTTCCTTTGGCCATGCTAGTCCTCTGCTATTCCACCCAATTCCAGACATACTTCACAGAATGTCTTCATATACGAGATCCAGTAAAATCTACAATGATTTCTGTAAACACTCAAAGAAAAACGTATAACCACAATATTTTGTTCTAAGAAAGGAGCATAGTATATGTGCAATTTTTACATTTATTAATACCCGAAGACTGATTATTTAGCAGTAGCTTATCCTTTTCATTTTCCGTCGTTTCTCTTTCCTCGTCTATCTACCTAAACAACCAACAATTCTGTGTGTTATTTTCATGAGTTTTTGAAGTATTTTCCAGAAACCAAATTTACATGGCTGCCTCTGTATTTAACACCCTATAAAGCACATATTGCAGACTCTGAGAGAGAATCTGGTATTTGACAATTTTACTAGTAGAACCCATGGGAACACCATCTGTAGAAGCAGGATATGAAGAGGAAGAATATGAGCCATGGCTTTCTCTAGAGTGGGGAGGACCTGTCAGGATCATCTCAGGTTGAGTCAAAATGGTCAGGCCCTTATACTCCTGTCCCCATTAGTGTTTGGATGCCATGTGCTCCAGGAAGGACCTAACATTGGGTCCGATGACTGTTACAGCTGAGGCAGTCCTCAAAGGAGCTGGCAGCTGAATGCTTTCTTATGATGTTGCTCCCAGCAGCTGAGGTAAAAATCCTTCCTTGAAGAGGAAACTGTATCCATCACAGTGTTTGCCTTATAGCTCTTGTGAAACCTAAATTGTTTGCTTTATAACTTTTTAAAATGCTTTCCTTTAAATCCTCAATACCAACGGTCATAAGTCCAGGAATTAAAAATATATATATTTCTAATAACTGCAATTTCATAAATTCCTGTATGCACAAATCAGGAGTAAAACATGGCTTTGATACTAACAACTTGATTGGCTTATGAATCAAATCTGTCGTGTAAATGTGTATTGCAGTAGCTTTATAGTTCCATTCTATATTTGACAAGGATTATTGTCAAATCAATTAGTTTCAGTGCATATCCCAATATTCATGTTGATGTAAGTTTGAATAGAAAAAATATATTTGATATTGAAATGCACTTTGTGAAGGGAGAAAGGGTACATTTTTAAAGTTGCACCAAATCACACACAGTGCAGAATGATTTATTGGCTGTCTGCCATTCTCAAATGGCTGCCAGTCAGTGTCACATGTGGCATCTTTCGGATAGTGGTGGCCCTTTCATGGAAGTACTTTTCGCTATCAAAGTACAACTGAAGGACCATGAACAGAAAAGTGTGGTGTTTATCTTCATAGGCCAAAATACTTATTGGAAAGGTTAAAATCATTCAGAAAGTTAGTCTCAAGTCTAATATTTCAATGTGATTTTCTTAGATTTTAGTCCCAAGAGACAGTGCTTTGCTCTTACAGAAAATGACTTATCTAATCATGCTGATTTCAAAATCCTTTCCATCATTTAATGTTTAAATTATTGCAGGACCTGGCAATTAGAAGTAGAGGAGAGCTTTCACAAAGGAGCTGGTCATTGTTCTTGGCTTCCCTGACTTCATGCCCAGCAATAGTTTCTCTAGGGCTGAAGAAAAGCAGTAGTGTTAAACACAGAGATGATATTCAGAGGAAGGGAAAATTCTAGAGTTGTTTCCTGCACTGATTCTGATTTCATCCTGAATCAGAGTATTGTCCTGTCATTATCATAGATATTTAATTTTGAGTAATGTCTATCTTTTGATAATACTGATTTTTTTCTGATTATTAAAATAAATAATATTAATGAAAGAGAATTTGGATACTAATGGAAAATAAAACTTGGAAATAAATAAATTTAACTCTAGACAGTTATAATACAGTTAACTCATATGATACTTTAGGGATTATATTTTAAATATAATTCAAAAAATTTATCACTAGCATTTTCTCCTATCATGAAATACTCAATTGAAGCAAAATTGTAAATGGTTGCATTTTAGATTGTTCTCAAGTATTTTAGTGATAGTAAGAGTTTCTTTGAAAATAAATTTAATCTATGACCAAAGCATACATATTCATTGAAGAAAATGAAGAAATAAATAAAAATATATACAATTAAGGATCTTACACTAATCTCAATTATTAATACTATATGTATGTGCTTACTCTATTGATTCTATGCATGAGTATATATTAAATTTTGTTTGATGAAGGATATATAGTGCACATAAACTAATAACTTTATTTTTTCCTTAAAAGTATATGCAAATGTCATCATCCCATAGTGCCTCAGTTGTGTCAAAGAATGAGTAGGAGGCTATTGTGACAATCCAAGAATGGGCCAGCCCCCTGTAATAAATATTTTTGACTTTGAAAAATGATGACCTATGCTCCTGTCTTGTCTCCTTGAACATTCTTGATATTGCTTTTCACAAAATTAGGCTTCAAATTCAGAAGATAAAAATGTTAACGTCTTCTATGCATAAAATATCTTGATGTTTCCTGGAAAGGACACCAGGTAACACAGAACTTTGCTCCTTCAACCTATGAAAGGAAGGATAATAGAAATAACACTATTTTTCTTGGTGTGTTCTGAACAGTAATTAACTCAAAGCTATTGTGTGGGTTCTTTTATTTCCCAAACTTATGAATCAAGTTTAATTATGTGTAAATACATTAATATAAAGACTTTTCAATCAATGTGTAGTTTTCCCGTTAACAGAAACACATTCATGTTCAAGAACAGAGACTGGTACAATGGCTAAGTACAAAATGCCTCTGTTTCTAGGTTTTAATTTCTTCATCTAACAGGGACGATCAAAGTACATGGTCCCAAGAGACCTGGAGTTTCTCAGTGTCCTCCCTGCTCTGAATATGTTTTTACTCTCAGGGATATTATTAACTATATTCCCATAAATTGTATATTTCAACTCAACAGAGGATTTCACTCTGGTCCATTCTCCTGATATGAGTTAACATAAAACTTTAATCAACTGTTCAGCTTTATTGGCACAGCGAGGACAAATTGACCATTGTATTCAATCAAAAGTTTGGGAGAAATTTTGCTAAAATTTCTAAGTGCATATTTATTGCTTGCCTCAACCATCAGCTTAATCCTGGCAAAACTATAAAGTATCCCTTTGCAAAATTCTAACAGCTTTCATACAACTAGTGGTAGAACTGGATTTTGAATATGTCTTGATCATTGGTTGCTTCTTTGTGGCATGGAGAAAACCTTTCTTTCCCGCCTGATGAATTCAAACCTATCTCATTAGTAATGGAGGAAACCATTTTACTGGGATTTTTATTAAAGAACTTGGCAAACTCTTGTCATTTAATCAGACGTCACTGTGCATATCAACCTCAACCTTCAGGAAAGATAGAAAGAACAAACAGAATTCTGAAACTAAAACTTGCAAAGTTCACAGAGTCCTTTAAGCCTGCAGGCTCTGAGGTTTTTCCTCCTTCTGTGCTTCAGGTGTTGTTTATGAGTTAGTAACAGGCCAAATCATGTATCTAGAAATATTAATTCTGATTCTAAAATCTACACTTGTTTAAGTAAATACTGTAAGGGACTCATGCAGTCCATTCTTATCACCAAGAGGTGCTGAAGCCACTGAAGCTTCTCTTTAATACTCTCTTCAATGATGCCTACAGAGTTAGTTCTCAAGCCTAGATATCTTGTCTTCTAGAAGAGACATTACAGAAAGGCACCAATGGAAAGGTCGATGTCAGGTAGTTCTGTCAACTGTCAAAGCAGAAATCTTCACGAGATGTTGGGATTGATTCCTCTATGTCAAATAAAGAGTCATAGGTCATCTTTGAATCATGGGAAGGCTACTCCAACCAGAACCTCACACTAAAGAGTTTTAAGATTCTTCCAAAAGCAAATCGTTTTTGAGAAGAGATAGCTTCCATCAAAGACCTCCAGATCAAGGAGATCACTATGTGAAAGATAAGTAACTGTCAACGTGGTCCATGGAAAAAGATCCACAGTTTGTCACACTTAGTCTGTATGTTTTGATCCTTTATTTTCTTATCTTTTTCTATTTATATGCTGTAAGATCACATTTAATTATGTTACCTATAAAGCTATGATTTCTAATATTTCTTTTGGCATCTTTAGTTACTCCCTAGAGAAGTCTAATAGCTGGCTGCAATTTGTTCATGACTTGGCTAAAACATGCTTTTAAACCAATGTTTAGTTTACACACATTGTCTCTGGGATGCCAACTAGCTCCTTTTAATACTGATCCTTTGTAATGAAACATTGGGTTTATCAATAATTGGACTCAACTGCTTATTGGTGTTTTATCTGGAAGACAGGATTACATTAGATAACTAAAAAACTAAAATCCCAATCATGCTACATCTAGGAAGAGAAGCTTATGCCTGCAATGGCACCATTTATGGACCATTTATAGAAGGCAGTTTCTGTAACTAAATTTTCAGACAGATATGTCTTGGAAAGAGAATAGATAATAAATGGTATGTATTAATATGTTTCTCATATTTACAGACCTTCAAAATAGGCCTGTTATATAGGAGACTATCAGATCTACCCCTTCCTCTGTGTGATGAAGTCTCCACTTTACAGCTCCACACCTGATTAACCTTAGAATGTCACTGAAAACAAACAATAAAATGGATCAACTCTAATGACTGCCACTTGATTTGTAGTACCAAAACCTATTGACTATTACAGCAAACTTTTATGACACAAGAGGAAGGTACACAAGAGTTATCTCTTTTCCTTCATGAGCACACATTGATGAAAGGCTATGGAAGCACACAATGAGAAGGTGGCTATCTACAAGCCAGAAAGTAGGCTTGCTCCAGGAACTGAATCTACTGGCACATTCATCTTGGACTTTTAAGCATCCAAAACTGTGAGAGATAAATGTCTATTGTTTAAGCCATCCAGTCTAGGGTATTTTGTTAGAGCAGATCCAGCTGACTAACACAGGGACGGTGAGCCAAGGAATGCAGGTGGCCTCTAGAAGCTGTGAAAGGCAAGAGTGTGAATTCTCCCATAGAGTCTAAAGAAGAAATGTAATCTTACTAATACCTTGACTTTAGCCCAGGAAGACCTATGTCAAACTTCTAATGTGAAGAACTATTAGGTAATAAATTTATGTTGTTTTAAGCCATTAATTGTGTTGTAATTTTTGCAGTAGCCACAGGAAACTAATACATTTGGTAAATTAATTCATGGTTTACAGTGGTCAATGATATCAATCAGGTTCCATTTTGGCCTATTATTTTTATTCCCTCAAAAAACAAAACAAAACAAACAAACAAAAACAATTTTACTAAATAATTTGATTTTTTAAAAGGAGAAAAACTGAGCCTCAAATCAAGATTAGAAATCTTAATCACTCTAGTGGAATTCTATATAGCTTTCCTCTGTCATCCAGCATCTTGTTATCACCCTTTATACAAGACATGAAAGTTGAGAAATTCCTATATACTAAGGTTCAGTGATTACAGGTGAGTGATAAAATGTCAAAGGCCAAGGAGCTCCTCAGCCAAGAAGCTAATGACAATGGGCAGCTGATGATTCAAAATGTAGAAGCCCTAAACTTAAGATCGGCCTTTTCAGGTGGTACTTTAGGGGAAGAATATCGTATACCTATGGAATTTTATGAGATCTTTAATTATACTAATAAGATACAAGAAACAAATGCAGAAATAAAATAATTAGACAATTTGGCATATCCTTTTGTGATAGTCAACCAAGTAAGTCTCAAATCAATCTTTACCTCCTGGTATTCATGTTCTTGTATAGTCTCTTCCCACGTTGACCTAAAACTAGTCTAGGTAATTTGATGTGTATGGTGGAGGTGACAGTGTATGACTTCTGAGGCTAGACCATAAATAGCATGGTGGCTGCCATTTTGGGCTCTTGGGTCATTCACTCTGGGGGAAGCCAGCCATCATGTCATGAGGACATGGAAACAGTCCTATGGAGAGACACATGTGGAGAGGAACTGAAGCCGTCCACTAACAGCCAACAGTAACTCACTAGCCATGAAAATGGGCCACCCTGGAAGTGGATGTCCCAGCCTTAGCCAAGCTTTCAGATGACTGCAGTCTCAACCAACAAATAAATTGTAACATCTTGAAAAATCCTTAGCCAGAACCACCTAGTAAGCTACTCCTGAAATTAGGACTCCCCAAATACTCAGAGAAACAATAAATGCTTATTGCTGTTTTAAGCCATTATGTTTTGGGGTAATTTCTGATGTAGCAATAGATAGCTAACACAATCTCCATCTGTGCTTCTCTGGGTTTGCCAGATTGAGAGTAAAATCTGTTCTTTTGGCTTAATATGGGCTCTTGTAGCCCCACTAGAAATAGACTACAATACTGATCATAATCCTTCCTTTGGTATTTGTCTGTAACATTGTCTAAATATGTGGTTGCCGGAGTCTTAAATTCTTCTGTGCAGATGCTGTCCCACCAAAGGATAGAACAGATGTTTATCCAAACAAAAGAACAGGGCAAAAACCCTGACTATATAGCGGTCAAAATAACTTCCAACAGAAATATGATATACAATTATGTCTCTTCAAACAGCAGAGTAGATCTAGAAATAATAATGATCTCTCCTCTAACTCAGGCTGAAGAACGACAAGGAGGGATGTGACATATGAAATAATCTATATCAATATAACTTAGGGTTTTTTTTTTTTTTTTTTTTTGAGGAAGATTAGCCCTCAGCTAACTACTTCCAGTCCTCCTCTTTTTGCTGAGGAAGCCTGGCTCTGAGCTAGCATCCGTGCCCATGTTCCTCTAGTTTACACGTGGGACACCTACCACAGCATGGCTGCCAAGCAGTGCCATGTCCGCACCCGGGATCCGAACCAGCAAACCCCGGGCCGCCGAGAAGCGGAACGTGCGAACTTAACCACTGCGCCACCGGGCCGGCCCTATAACTTAGGGTTTTTTTTTTTCTCTCTTGTAAGCCTTTGCCCAGGAAAGGAAAGAGTATCAAATACCAAATAAATTTACTGTTTGCTTCAGGAAATTACTAAAGAACAATTTATCTGAGACAACGTGCTGCCCACCTGGGCAAATAACTTACCTATTCAACAATAGTTTTCTTATCGAAACTTGCTTCAAGACCTTTGTTTTGCTGTGGTCGCCAGCCCTGAACTATAATAACCTAAATTTTGTCCAATTTCAATGTCACTCACCTTGAAAATCTTAACTCACTTGAACCCATACTTCACAACCATAAAGAATCCTGCCCTGAGTCCTCCTTATTGAGACACTGCTAAGAATTTGTCAAGATGCCCTAGTTTCTTGGCACAGTGAATTTTAATAAACTTAGTTTTGCTTTAAAGGCAAGCTGTCTGATGATATTTTGGGGAGTTCCATTGGTAAAAATACAAAACGTTAGCTAAGGTAATCTTCTGCAGAGTTATGATTGTGCTATATATGCTTGACAGCATTCATTACTTCAAAATTTACTTACCAGGCAATAAACAGACAGTTTTTGAGCACACACTAGACTCCAGGTACTCGTTTCAATGATATGGATACAGAAATTAAGCAAAAACAGATCCTCATTGAATGTACATTCTAGGGGATGCTGCATGCATAGCTTTATGTTATATCACGCTAAATAAGGAAACTGCTGACATCAGTATTCTGGCAACATGGAAATTTTTGGCCAGCATTTCTTTTTACAAAAGCACATATGCTCATTTGTGGAATGTATATCTGTGTTTATGTCTGTGTGTATGTGTGTATGTGTGTGTGTTGTGTGGTGAAGCAGCTAGTGGTAATTGGATATCTTAATTATCCAATTGGGAAAGGTATCGCAATAGTAAATAGAAATTCTGGGTTAGTTCTTAGTATTTATTTGGTCAACTGAGCCTTTCCCTTGGATGTAATATACCCAATTTTTTACACACAAATGCACATATTTAATCTGTTACATTCTGGTCATAGTAAGAGAAGGAATAAAATATTGTTTCCATTATACATCAAAAATAGTCTCTTTGAGAGATGCCTCACTCTGAAAAATAACAATTTACAGTTCCTTTACAAATTAGTATGAGCATCTAATGTTTCTTTTCCAGAAATTCAAGTTCCCATTTCAATGAATGGGCATTTCCCTGCAAAACCTGGAAATGTAATGCTTTTGAAAAATAATCTGTGCTGGGAAATTACATGTCATCATGGGAAAAGGACAATTACACAACAGAAATCACACAGAAAATCAGGCAACAGAGATACCCCTTTCACCTGCAGTGAAGAGGCCTTGACGCTCTGGAATGAATGTCGCCGACACTTCAGAGAGAAAATTACTTGAACAACAACCCAGCTGACACAATCAAATTTATGCAAAACTGAGAAGGAACAAGGCAACCGGTTTTCATATTAATTCAGCTGTCAAGAAAGTATAAAATAAGCTGAAATTTCTTTACTAAGTGATGATTTTCTTTTTCCAAGTCTCATCATCTTTTATTCAGTTTGCAACTTCATCAGCTTAATTCCAGGCTGTGTTCCAGGAGGTTGAAAGACAATTAAATCTCACTGATGATAGTGTGAAGGAAGATGACAGGAGAGCATGGCAGCATTTGAATTAATCTCTACCATTAGATACAGTTTGTAACCAAATAATTTAAGTTGTACATTTTCACAGCACTTTCATCAAGATGAACATTTATGAGATTAGTCATTTTAGAGGACATTTGTGATTTTAAAAATCAGACACATCTCTTCTAAGGGTCAGACTACCAATAATTTAAAATTTTTTTTGCAATTTATAGTTAATGCCTAAAACCTTGATGACTTCCATATCCTCCAGTGCTTCACTTCCCTTACAGCAAACTTCCATGTTGGGCTTAATGTAACTACAGTACATTTGTTATTTGCAGCCAAAATAGTGCTCAATAACAAACATTTCCTGCTGTATGAGAATAAATTAAATTCTGTTCTCTATATTCTATAGTATTTCTATTTTCTTTCCATAATACCAGCTAAAATTAAAGTTTAATAATTTGTTGGGACCTTATGTTGGGACTTTATGTAACGTTTGTTCTCTTGTTATATTGTAAACACTGTGAAGGAGAGAAATTCTATCCCCTTGCATATAACTTTTTCTCCATTAACAAAACACTCTCTGCATTATTTTCCTATTTCTCCTGTAATAAATTACTACAGGCGTAGTGGCTTAAAACAATACTAATATTTTATCTTACAGTTCTGTAGGTCAGATGTTTGATGTGGGTCACAATAGGCTAAAATCAGGTGTGGGGAGTGTTACGTTCATTCTTCAAGCTCTATGATAAAACTCATTTCCTTATTTTCATCAACTTCTAGAGGTTGCTTTAATGCCTTGGCTTATGGTCCCTTTCCTCCAGTTTTCAAACCTAGCAATGTTGCATCTCTGACCATTCCTTTCTAGTCACATTTCCCTCTTATCTTAGCCAAAAAAATATTCTCTACTTCTAACTCAGGTGATTAGATTGGGCCCATAAAGAAAATTCAAGGTAATCTCCCATCTCAATGTCCTTAACATAATCATTCCTGCAAAATCCCTTTTGCCCTGTATGGTAACCTAGTCACAGGTTCTAGGGATTAGGACAGAGACACAAATGATGAATAAGGAGAAAACTAAGAAAACCATCATAGAAAACTACCTAACGTAATTGGTAGTCTGAAATACAAAGGACAAGACAAAAAGGAAATACAGAAGAACCAGAAAACGAGTGATAAAATGGCAGCATTAAGCCCTCATATATCAATAATCACTCTAAAAGTAAATGGATTGAATTCTGCAATAAAAAGACAGAGAGTGGTGGGGTGGATTAAAAAACAAGACCCAACAATATGCTGCCTCCAGGAAACACATCTCTGCTCCAAAGACAAACACAGACTCAGAGTGAAGGGATGGAACACAATACTCCAAGCTAGTGGCAAACAAAGGAAAGCAGCTGTTGCCATAATTTTATCAGAAAAGTAGACTTCAAGATAAAACAGATAAAGAGAGACAAAGAGGGGCAATATATAATGATAAAGGGAACCTTCCACCAAGACATAACACTTATAAATATCTATACACCCAACACAGGAGCACCAAAGTACTTAAGGCAACTATTAACAAACCTAAAAGGAGATATTAACAACAACACAAAAGTAGTAGAGGACCTTACCCCACTTACATCAATGGATAGATCATCCAGATAGAAAGTCAACAAGGAGAGTCAGGTGTGGTGGCAAAGCAGTTAAGTTTGCACATTCTTCTTTGGCAGCCCAGCCTTCACTGGTTCAGATCCTGGGTTCAGACCTATGCACTACTTGTCAAACCATGCTGTGGCAGGGACCCCTCATATAAAGTAGAGGAAGATGGGCACAGATGTTAGCTCAGGGCCAGTCTTCCTCAGCAAAAAGAGGAGGATTGGCAGCTGATGTTGGCTCAGGGCTAATCTTCCTCAGAAAAAACAAGAAAGAAAGAAAGTGAAAAATGAAATAGTGGAATTAAATGAAAAATTAGACCATATGGACTTTATAGATATATATAGAACACTCCATCCAAAAACAGCAGAATATCCATTCTTTTCAAATGCATATGATACATTCTCAAAGATAGACCATGTGTTGGGAAACAAGGTAAGCCTCAATAAATCTGAGAAGATTGAAATCATATCAAGGATGTTTTCCTACCATAATGCTATGAAACGAGAAATCAATTACAAGAAAAAATCTGGGAAAAGGGACAAAGATGTGGAGACTAAACAATATGCTACTGAACAACAAATGCATCATTGAAGAAATTAAGGAGAAATCAAAAAATATCTGGAGACAAATGAAAATGAAAGCACACTATACCAACTCTTATGAGATGTAGCAAAAGCAGTCCCAAGAGGGAAATTCATAGCAATGCAGGTCCACATTAACAAACAAGAAAAATCTCAAATAAGTAATCTTAAGCTACACCTAACAGAATTAGAAAAAGAAGAACAGATCCATAACTCAGGAGAAGGAGAGAAATAATAAAAATTAGAGCAGAAAAAAATGAAATTGAAACAAAAAGAAAACTGTAGAAAGGATAACTGAAACAAAGAGCTGGTTCTTTGAGAAGATAAATAAAATTAACAACCACTTAGCCAGACTCACTAAGAAAAAAAGGGAGAAGGTTCAAATCAATAAAATTAGAAATGAAAGAGCATAAATTATAATGGATATCCCAGAAATAAAAAAGATTATAAGAGTATACTATGAAAACCTATATGCCAACAATTGGAAATGTAGAAGAAACAAATAATCTTTTAGATTCTTACAACCTCCAAAAACTGAAGCAGGAAGAAATAGAGAATCTGAATAGACCAATCACAAGTGAAGAGATTGAAACAGTAACCAAAAACCTCCCAAAAAATAAAAGTCAAGGACCAGATGGCTTCTCTGGAGAAGTCTGCCAAACGATTAAAGAAGATTTATTGCCTACCTATCCTTCTTAAATTATTCCAAAAAGTGGAAGACAGAATACCTCCTAACACATTCTATGAGGCCAACATCACCCTGATACCAAAGCCAGAAAAGGACAACACAAGGAAAATTACAGGCCAATATCCCTGATGAACATAGATGCAAAAATCCTCAACAAAATATTGGAAAATTGAATACAGTAATATGTTAAAAAGTTCATAAAACATGATTGAGTGGGATTTATACCAGGGACACAGCGATGGTTCAGCATCTGCAAATCAATCAATGTCATACACCACATTTACAAAATGAGGGATAAAAACCACATGATCATCTCAATAGATGCAGAGAAAACATTTGACATGATCCAAAATCCATTTATGATAAAAACTCTCAATAAAGTGGGTATAGAAGGAAAGAACCTCAATACAAGAAAGGCTATGTATGACAAACCCACATCCAACATCACACTCGATGGGGAAAAATGGAAAGCCATCCCTCTGAGAACAGGAATAAGACAAGGGTGCCCACTTTCATCACTCTTTTTCAACACAGTAGTGGAGCCAGAGCAATTAGGCAAGCAAAATAAATAAAAGGAATCCAAATAGGAAATGAAGAAGAGAAACCCTCACTTTTTGCAGACAACATGATTTTATATATAGAAAACCCTAAAGAATCTATCAGAAAACTATCAGAAATAATCAGCAACTACAGCAAAGTTTTAGGATACAAAGTCTCCTTACAAAAGTCAGCTGCATTTCTGTACCCTAATAATGAACTAACAGACATAGAACTCCGGCATACAGTCCCATTTATAATCACAACAACAAGTATAAAATATCTAGGAACAAATTTAACCAAGGAGGTGAAAGACCTATACAATGAAAATCATATCTGACATTACTGAAAAAAATCCATGATTACATAAAGAAATGGAAAGATATTCCATGTACATGGATTGAAAGGATAAACATAGTTAAAATGTCCAGATTACCTAAAGCAATCTACAGATTCAATGTAATCTAAGTCAGAATCCCTATGACGTTCTTCATGGAAATAAAACAAAGAATCCTAAAATTCATATGGGATGACAAAAGACCTTGCATAGCTAAAGCAATCCTGAGAAAAAAGAACAAGGCTGGAGGTATCACAATCCTTGATTTCAAAATATGCTGCAAAGCTATAGTTATCAAAACAGAATGGTACTGGTTCAAACACAGGAACACAGATCAATGCGATAGAATTGAAAGCCCAGAAATAAAACAACATTTCTATGTACAGCTCATCCTTGACAAAGATACTAAGAAGATACAACGGAGAAAGGAAAATCTCTTCAATAAATGCTGTTGGCAAAACTGGACAACCGCATGCAAAAGAATGAAAGTAGACCATTATTTTTTGCCATACACAAAAATTAACTTAAAATGTATCAAAGACTTGAAGGTAATAGCTGAACCTATAAAAGTTCTAGAAGAAAATTTACGCAGTACACTCTTTGACATCAGTCTTAAAAGTATCTTTTTGAATACCATGTCTACTCAGACAAGGGAAACAAAGAAAGTAAGCAAATGGGACTTCATCAGACTAAAGTGCTTCTACAAGGGAAAGGAAACAAGGATCAAAACAAAAAGAAGACCAGCTAACTAGGAGAAAATATTTACACATCATATATCTGACAAGGGGTTAATCTTCAAAATATATAAAGAACTCACACAACTCAACAACAAACAAACAATCTGTTCAAAAAGTGGACAAGAGGATATGAACAGACATTTTCCCAAAGAAGATATACAGAAGGCCAACAGACTCATGGAAAGGTGTTCATCACTAATCATCAGGGAGATACAAATCAAAGCTACACTTGGATATCACCTTACACCCATTAGAATGGCTATAATCACCAAGACAAAGCATAACAAATGTTGGAGCAGTTGTGGAGAAAAAAGAACCCTCATACACTAATGGTGGGAATGCAAACTGGTGCAGCCAATTTGGAAAACTGTATGGAGATTTCTCAAAAAATTAAAAATAGAAAAACCATATGACCCAGCTATCCCACTACTTGGTATTTATCCAAAGAACTTGAAATCAACAATATAAAGTGTCTTATATACCCATATATTTAATGCAGCATTATTCACAATAGCCAATACTTGGAAGCAACCCAAGTGCCCATCAACTGATTATGGATAAAGAAGTTGTGGTATATATATATATATATATACAATGTCACACTACTCAGCCATAAAAAAAGACAAAATCATCCCATTAACAATAACAGGGATAGACCTCGAGGGTTTTATGTTAAGCGACATAAGCCAGACAGAGAAAGACAAACACTGTATGATTTCACTCATATATGGAAGATAAACAACAGACCATTTAAAACACATTAATTAAGCAAAGCTAAATGAGATAGATGGGTGGCTATAAGGGAGAACCCCATGTTGACAGGGTGGTGTTTTAGAAGAGCAGATGATGAGATGATATCTGTAGGCTATTGGAGTCTGGGCTCAAGCAAAGATGGGCCTCTCAAGGCCAGTAACCAATTAGAACAGGGAAAGTCATGAAGGAGTACTTAAGATTGAGGGACACTGTGAGTTGAGGGTCTTGAAGTGTCTTCATAAGTAAACTGCTGTTTAATAAAACCTGTCTGCCCGGGTGAATGATCTATTGTCTGAGAGGAGAGTTGTTTGCTCGTACAAATTGGTTTGCAGGAACTTCCTGAAGCAAACAATAAAGTTATTTATTGGTTTACAGCCTTACCTTCCTGAAAAAATAATTTTCTGAAATAAATTTTTAAATCATATTGACACAGATGGCTCAGGTTTTCCTTCTGATAGTTCAGCTATGTAAACACAGATAGTCTGAAGTTTCTGTGTACTGTTCATTAACAGTATCCAGCAACGATCGTATCATTTTTATTTACTATGAGCTTCAGCTGAAAGTCTAAAAGAAACTTTAATTTCTGGTCTTTGACGAAATCATTGTAGTTGTGATAATTTTCTTCAGCTGGGTATGTGTGCATGTGCACGCGTGTGTGTGTGTACTCTGTCAGCATATTCCAAACTAGCTTCTCTAAAGTTTGTTTCAAATTAATGGAAGAACTATTGTTTAAATCTTTTATTACTTAAATCCTATATTACTTCAATTGATCGCTCTGTATTTTTATGGCAGAGTTTTTGATATGTTGTCATGAATTTAAATGAAAATCCTGCTCAGCATAAAAACAGGAGTATTTATTTTCAAAAAGGATTCTCCACCATATGTCATTTACAGAAAAGAGTCAGTTCCACAGGGCATAGAAGTATAAATTTCCTTCTGTTAGTGTGGAAGTAAGCAAAATGCCCATTATTATATATTCTTCACAGGATTATCTGAAGCTTCAGGTAAAACTGCTTGGATAGAAAAAAATAAAAATAAATTGCTAGAGTTTCATAATTACAAATAGGGAAATAAAAATAGAATTGTTGCTTGAATTTTGTATTTCTCTCCAGGAAGTTAAAAGTAATATATGAATTTTTTTTTACAAATATTGATATAGTTCCATGTTGATTCCACACGTGAGCAATTTACCATCTGTTAAACTCACTATTGTGTTTTTTTTCAGACTGGGATGTACTTTTCTAGAAATTTTGATTTCCTCATCTCAAATGAGATGATAACACATTTCAAAGTATACACATCTTCCAGCATTAGAATATATGCATTCTATAGCTGTGTATTTTGTGTACAAAATTAGTCAAAATTGTGTATTTTTTTATAAGATTTTTTTTAATTTTTTTCCTCTTTCTCCCCAAAGCCCCCCGGTACATAGCTGTATATTCTTCGTTGTGGGTCCTTCTAGTTGTGGCACGTGGGACGCTGCCTCAGCGTGGTTTGATGAGCAGTGCCATGTCCGCGCCCAGGATTCGAACCAACGAAACACTGGGCCGCCTGCAGCGGAGCGCGTGAACTTAACCACTCGGCCACGGGGCCAGCCCCCAAAATTGTGTATTTTGACTAATATATGACTGAATAAACTCATATTTCACAGAATCTAAGGAATAAGATAATATTTCATATCCAAGGAAAATTAAACAGTAAGAAAAGTACATATAGCATGATTTCATATTACAAAAATATTTCACAAATGATCACAAAGGGGTTTATTTTACAGTTTTTATATATATTAGAGAGAGAGAGAGACTCTTCCTACCAAGGTTTAAATGTGTGTGTGTGTATGTATTAATCACTGACACTTTTTATTTCTTAATTCTTTGAACTATTCCTGGTTAAAATACTGGAAAATAGAAGCACTGCTCAAACTTCAATATCCCAAATTCAATCACACTTACTTTATTCTCAATATCCTTTCTGCCACAAACATTTTCTTACCAGTAAGCACACAGTTTTGCCAATCTAGGTAATGTTGACACAAAAATACACAGTCTTCAAGTTTTAGAAGAGGAAAGCTCATAATTTAAACATATAGAATAGGTACTATAATAGCTAAATACAGTTAATGATGATTTAAAGGAGGCAGATGCCAAGGAAGGACTCACAGAGAAGGAAGGGTGGGGAAGGGTAATCTAGATGGTGGGAATGACATATGCAAAGTCACATAGATGATATAGTGCAAGATGTTTAAAGAATTACTGATTCCATATGGAAAATTTGTAGGACCCAAGTCTCAAAACGTCACGATTTTCAGCAGGAGAGATAAGGTAGGGGACTAGGGGCCAAAATGGATTTTGCACTTAGTTTGCTACATTATAATAACCACTTTATATCTGACTTCTGTACTAAATTTTAAGTTATTCGAGAAGAAAAATCCAGTCCTCCTTCAGCCTAGATCTCTCCTGGAATTAATAAATTAATTAATAATTTGAGATTTTAATTTTGGTTTTTTAGGCCTGCTTAATTAACATGTGATATTGAAGAAGATTTTAGAGGTGTTTAATATTTTTGCAGGTTTGATGTCATTGAAGGGTGAATGTTAAGTATTTCTTTTTATCTCTCTGGGGGAGCAAAGTTGTATAATTGCTTCAATAACAATTCAATGAGCAGCAACAAAACTTGATTTAACTATTCACTTTGAAAATTTAGTGAAATATAAATATGCCTAGCATGTCATTCAGAGCATTTACTTGTTGCAATAACAAAAAAAGTCAAGGTATATTAAAATCATGAACATTACAGGTCAAAAGCAGCATCAACTTGTAGAGATAGAGTAATAACTGGGAATAGAATTCTTAGGAAGGCATTGAGTGGACAGCACCTGTTTATATTCAAAAGATGGTATTCAAGATATCCATAAAGAAATCAGTCAACATGGAAAAACAAATTGGGCAACACATGACAAGTGAAGATGGACAAAATATCAGCACAAAGGGACCAGTAGGAAAATCAAAATTTTATGTATATGTACATAATTTTATATATATATGTATATAAACTACAGGGGGGAAAATGAAACAAAAACAAATCAAGGACCACCATGAAAGTCTCCAACAAGAAGCCATTTACTACCTTCTTGCTGAGTTAGTCTTCAATGATGAACTTCCCAGGGCATCATCCACGTGGCTGTGTTCTAGAAAAATGGACTGGGTACTCACAGATTACTCTGTCGTAACTACTTGAAAATTACAAGTGTTTTCTGAAATTGTATCTGTCAAATTAGATTAGGCTTAAAAAAATTCAGTAGTACAAGAAAGCACTGTAGACTATATTCCTTATCAATTTTAAAATTAACAAGGCAGAAAGACACTTAATTTTCAGCATTTCTATTTCCTTTACAGTTTATAATCTAAGATTTAAATGATCTATTTAACAAATCATCAGTTCAGTAGAGCATCGTTAATCCACAATAAATATCACAAGCAGAAACGTGTCTTCATCAATGAGACAATAGAGAGACCCTTTCTAAATTTATACTGAATGTGATTTACCAATGCAATGTTTTAAACTTAATGGAAACACAGTCATTGGAAATAAATACTGATATGATTCAAGTTGGTAAATATATACCACGGAATTAAATGTAGCCTAGAGCATAAGTTATACTTTTTTATTACAATGAGTCTAAAAATTCCTAGGAAGATTATCATTGAGTACTATGCTTTTTCAGGGGCCAGCCCAGTGGCATAGTGGTTAAATTCATATGCCCCACTTCAGTGGCAAGGGTTTTGCAAGTTTGGATCCTGGGCATGGACCTACACCATTTATCAAGCCATACTGTGGCATCATCCCACATACAAAATAGTGGAAGATTGGCAGGGATGTTAGCTCAGGAACAATCTTCCTCAAGCAAAAAGAAAAAATAAAAAATAAAACACTATGCTTTTCAAGATAGAAAATTCTGGGGCCAGCCCTGTGGCTCAGTGGTTAAGTTCGGGCCCGTGGAGGCTCAGTGGTTAAGTTCATGCACTCCACTTTGGCAGCCCAAGGTTTTGCTGGTTTGGATCCTGGGTCTGGACATGGCACCACTCATCAGGCAATACTGAGGAGGTGTCCCACACTGCACAACTAGAAGGACCTACAACTAAAAATATACAACTATGTACTGGGAGGATTTAGGGAGAAAAACCAAAAAAAAAGGAAGATTGGTAACAGTTGTTAGGTGCCAATCTTAAAAAAAAAAAAGAACATTCTATATAAAGATTTTATTTTTGTCGTCATTGTTGGTAAAACTAATAAATATATTTTCCTTTATCAATTATAAAAATAGCATTATTTTACATATTTATTATTATAGTTGGGATTATCAAATTACACATTGCTATGTTAATTATTATTTTTCCTTGAAATATATTATTTTAAGAAAGACATACTACTAATGTAGTCCAATTCTAAATGTTTTAAGTATCGAAAATATTATATGATCATTAAAGAAAATTAAGAATACAAGAAAACAGAAATAAAATTCAAAGTTCACCTAAACCCAATTAAAAGTAAATACTATTATCATGATTCACATACTTCTAAATTTATGTCTAAATATAAAAACTTTAACGAAACTGAAGAAACACAGGAGATAAATAATTATATTAAAAACCAAGGGAAGATATCATTTAAAATTTCTTCCACCTTGTTTCTTAGCTAAGATTGCAAGTAGATTCGTAGGATGTAAAAACAGATAAAAATCAGGGATTATTAGCCCAAAGAGAAAAAAAACTCACTTAAAGGATTTAGCTATGAGTTTCACAAACCATCTGAACAGGAAAGAAAAAACGGTACTCGCTAAGGAAAAGAAAATAAATTGATTAGAATAAGTATATTTGAGACATCACAGCTAAAAGAAAAAGTGTGTAGGATGCCCTATATAATAGCTCCCCAAATCTCCATTCTATTCTTGAGGAAAATGCAGAAAGGAAATGGTATGAGGTATAATTCACCACAATTAAATGTTGGTCACCAAGACATTTTATTTGTGCCGTACTATTTCCTCAGAATAAATTCTTAAGATTAACATTGCTTGATCAGGAGGTACAAATGATTTTAAATAATTTTGGTATATTGAAGAATAATTTTCTGTTACTTTTGTGCCAAGAAATTGATGATGTTCAATATCTGAGCATGATATAATTTATGTTTTAAACAAATAAAAATTCCCAAATTTTACATTTCAATATTATTTTGAAGATATTGATAGCTACAAATTCAGAAGTGCAAATAAAATTCAGTTCTATTTTCATTATTGAAATCTTTGCTTAACTTATTTTATAACAATTTAGGACTAATATTCTAGTATCAATGGCTTTGTAGTCAACCACGTGGAGCACTCTGTCAACCCCTTCAGTAAATATGAAAAATTTTAAGTAAGAATTAAACTTTATTTTCAATGATAAATTTGTTCCTTATCTATTAACTTGATTATCTAGGCAACAAATGTAATTTTTGCAAACTGTTGATTTGTGTTCTACTAGTGAATTTCATATGTGCTTCTTCCCTTTTGTTTTCACTTCACATCAAACATCTATTGATGTTATGAAAGTGAAAAAAACAAAAACAAAAACAAGATAATGTTTGGTTGGGTGCGATTTGCTTTGGCTTTGATTAGAGCATGGCTAGTGAGTTATTCTCCACTGAGCACTGGTTACTTCCTCTAGTACAATGCTGAAGAGAAACATTAAATAGAAATTGACTTTTTTTTTTTTTTTAAAAGATTGGCACCTGCGCTAACATCTGTTGCCAATCCTTTTTTTTTTTCTTCTCCCCAAATCCCCCTGGTACATAGTTATATATTCTAGTTGTGAGTGCCTGTGATTGTGCTGTATGGGACACCACCTCAACATGACCTGATGAGCGGT
Source organism: Equus quagga (assembly GCF_021613505.1). Taxonomy (NCBI): domain Eukaryota; kingdom Metazoa; phylum Chordata; class Mammalia; order Perissodactyla; family Equidae; genus Equus; species Equus quagga. The sequence goes on from NC_060275.1 coordinate 103,861,359, forward strand.
GCCACATCCGTGCCCAGGATCTGAACCAGCGAAACCCTGGGCCCCCTGAAGCGGAGGGCGTGAACTTAACCACTCAGCCATGGGACTGGCCCCCTTTGCCTTATTCTTGATCTTAGCGGAAGCGTATTTAACATTTCATGACTTAGGATGATGTTGACTGTAATTTTTTACAGATGACTATTAGGTTGAGGAAGTTACTTTCTATTCCCAGTTTGCTGAGAACTCTTATGAATTATTGCTGAATTTTGTCAAATTTTTCTGCAACTATATACATGATCATATTGTATTTTTGCTGATTTGTGTTGTTAATTTGGTGAACGACATTGATTTATTTTTACATGGTGAGTTTACTTTGCCTTTAAGACAACACTTTATTTCTTTTAATATTGATCTCACAGTTGGAAGATAGAGTTAATCAGCAGGTATTTTAAGAAGTTTTGTAATATTAAATTTTTTTAAAGGAAAATGCACAAATATTATTTCTGTAATTTAAGACTTATATGAACATTTCAATTCTGAGTTTATAGAGCAGTAAATGAAGCCTATATTATGGAATATGAACTTTAGAAACTTTCTTGCAATGTAGAAAAAAGTAAATAGAACTGGAAAGAGAGCAGAAGAAATCATAGATACAAAATATGCGAGGATAGAATAAAACACATGAGTAATCATATCAAAAGCAAAAATCTAAGAATTTAAACACTATTCAAATGCAAACTAAAATAAAAGACAAAAGAAAACTTCATGTACTGATTTTCTTAATAATGTTGAATTTGTAGATCAAAATGCGAACTAGTTTTCTGAATATAGTAATAAAAATAGACACTTTTCTAAAAATATTTTGTACATTTTAAATACAATGATAAGAAAAAGTATCTACAATGAATAAATATGATCAATTTTTTTTTTATTTTTGTAGTGTAAAATGTCTGAATGACCTTGAACTTCTTTCTGCAATCTAATATCTGAAGACTGGAGAAACTCTGTTGAAATATATTTGTTTTGAAAAATATTTTGAGCCAGATATTTTATATTCCATATTAGTAAGGAAAGGAAGCCTTTAAAATATGTAAAATCTCCATTTGAAGAAAATAAAAAGTGAAAAATAAACTACATCTAAATAAAATTAATTAAAATAAGGAATTCAAAAGTAATAAGATGAACGCATGAAATGACTACAGGTACCATTAGAGACTTCTAACCTAATTTCATAAATTTGAGTAAAACTATGGTTACCATATGGAATAAGAACTAAAAATTATTTTTTAAAAGAAATGATTAAAATATTATGGTAAAATGAGACTATATCACAAATTAAAAAATAAATAGAATAATTTTTTAAATATTAAATTCCTTGCTTGGTATATTTAATATTTTTACTTCTTTGCATTATAAATGAAAATTATCTATTTGAAATATTTAAAGAAACAAATAAAATATGTGCAGCTCTATTTGATTTCAAAAATAATTACAAAAAAATAACAACAAGAAGCTATTGTAATTACAAGAGTAAAGATACTGCTTGGAAAACACAAAAACAGAAAAGCTCTATATCATTTCTTATTTATTCTTACAAATGATACAAACCATCTAATACAAACCATTTAATTTTCCTTAAGGAGGTAGAAATGAACATTTAACAAGGAAGAGATTGTTATTAAACTATGTGATGCATAGTGCTTAAAAATAAAATGATGGTTGAAGATATATTAAGATATACAGTAGACAAAAGAAAATGAAAAGAAAAGAGAGCTGATAACGTATGAAGAAGAACTCATAACATTATTATATCAAGCATGCATCGATGTATCAAAAAACCCGAGGATGCTACAATGAATTGTTAACATATTAACAATAGAATATTAAATATATAAATTAGGCAATTTATAATAAAAAAGAGAAATTGGTAGACATGAGTTGAAACAAAATGCAAACTGTTCAATATTAAAAGCTTTTCTAAGTTGCTCATGCTTTTCTAATGACCTGTTTGGCTACAGAGTGTCCAGATTTTACTTACACATAAATATAGATATTGAACCAGATCCCACAGTGACCAGTAGAATAGAAATAGGCCATAGACCAGTTATTGCATTTTATGGTTGATAAAATTCTAGTCCCCTTGGAAATATGAGCATTATTAAAAGGAAAGAAAATAGATGTGATTGTAGCTGGGAGTGGAGGATGGAATGGATTGCTCTTGGATTGATTAAGGATTGTTACAAAAAGATAGTTTTAAAATTAAAGTGACTTTTTTTTACTGAGGTCATAATGGCTTATAACATTGTATAATTTCAGCTGTACATTATTGTTTATCAGTCCCTCTATGGATTGCATCATGCTCACCACCAATAGTCTAATTTTTATCCATCTGAAGAGATTCTTCTTAACATGAGCCTGCAAAAATAAAATTTCTTCTATTGGCCAGCAATGGATAGTGAAAAAAAAAAAGAAACGTAAATTCAGTTAATTTCTGTAAACTCAAGCTTCTTTTTAAGCTACAAAGAAGCCTTTGATTAAGGAGTAGCAGGGGATCAGAATTTGTGACTGCAATATGTGTCTCTTTGGCTTGATTATTTTTAAGAACAAAAGACTCAGAAAGAAACTTCAACCTTTCCCTGTAACTGCCTAAAAGAATTTAAGATAGAAGGCCTATTCTATCTTACAAATAGCATAAGATAACTATAACATAATATAAATAAGGTGTGTTAAACATGGAGGAACCTAGCAAGACCCATTTGATCAAAGTCCTCTAGATGTATCATTGTCTTTGCAAGGCCTGGTTAACACTTGTTTACCAAACATTTGTATTTCCATCTCCATGTAAATTGTCTTCCCCTCATTTGAAGTCCCAAACTACTACTTCCAACATCTTCCATTGTCTTTAGCTCAAGATAATATTTAAGGTGGTGGCTTTGGCCATTTTGCTGAGTTACTCAGTTTTCCTGGGTTTCCCCCCATGTGTACATGTTATTAAACTTTGTTTGATTTTCTCCTATTATTCTGTCTCATGTCAATTGAATTCTTAGACAGCCAGAAGGACCTAGAGGGTAGAGGAATAGTTCTTCCTCTATAGAGTGAAGAGGTACAAATTTGTGTTTTAAACTGGACACTCAAGACAATATAGAGAAATTCTTCTCAAATTTTAATGAGTATAAGTGCAGATATGGTAGGGCTAGAGTGGAATCCAACATTATGAATTTCTAGTGGGTTAAATTAACAATAAGAAGAGAAAAGAAGTTTTTGGTTACTGCATATACATTCAGAAGCACCGGCAAATCCCATATTGTTTGAAATATCACTCAAGTAAGCATAAAATTAATGTATTGCAGAGGATACATTTTCTTTAGATTCAGATTGATCTATTATTAGAATAATAATGGAATCTTTTGACCTTATGTAACTCTATATTCCAAATAGCTAGAAACTTTTGAATAGCAATTGTTCACCATTTAATAACATTTTCCCAAGATGTCTAATGCGCCCAAGGACAAAATAGCTGTCTTCCAGTGATTTCCAATTTATCCAATTTTCCACTGACTTGTCTGTCCACACAATGACGGATTGCTGTTTCAGTCTCTCCACTTTCTGAACAGCTAAGTCAATTGTTTTCAATCTTTTTCCTTCAGCAACTCTACCTCTTAAAGCACTTTGAGTGGTTCCTGAAGGGCTTCCTCTCTGGTTAAATGATTATAAACCTCTCCCATCATCCAAAGTAATCAATGGAAAGACAGTGATATTTGTCTTCACATTAGGGCAAGTTCCATTGTTTCCTTCATCTTGCAATCTGATTGAAAACATCACTATAGATCTGATAAATCAGTTTAGAGTTTCATAGAATTTAAGGACACAGAACTTCCATGTCTATTTGGTAAATGGTTATTACATATTACTGAAATATCCAAATTCTGTGTCTCCTTAAAATACCAAAATAGAAATGTTGAATACTATGTACAAACAAGAGTTTACTTAACAGGAAAGCTGCTCAGCAGTCAGGCTGGCTAATGCAAAATCCTAAATAGTTCCAAAAGCTGTTTAGGGGTGAGTCAGAGCAGAGGAGTTATAAAGTGGGAGTGCTCCCCACATAGCATCAAACACCACTTGCCGATTTTCGGATCCACTGGGCTCAATCATGCCTCCAAATGCTATCACCTGGGGATTTGACTCCTTTTCCTACTTCTAAGTAGAAGTATACTTACTAGGTGATTCAATTCTCCTATGCAAATTTACAGAAGGCCTCATATATATAGATTTACATTAAGGTTGCATAATATCAATTGCTAGTCATTATCTTTTTGTTCAATGATAGCCTCAGAAAAATTTTTGATGAGATTTTTAATTTATTGGATGGATACAATCATCAAATTATCAGTTATGAAATAGTTTGTCTTTCTAATGTTCTGTGAAGTGTATGGAGTAACAATCCATTTGAATAGCCATTTGTATTCAAAAATGAATGCATTTTGGTCAGGTGACCTACTTAAGGTCACTGAGAAAATTAACTTATGACTCTTGACCCATTGTCTTATCTAATAAATTATTTGTAATTAAAAATATCCCTAGGAGAAATTATTTTTTAACAAATAGTAGCTCATTTAAGAAACATTAACTCATGTCAAAGTTACTAAGGCTTACATGAAGATAGAAGTTGACTTTTCTTTTAGATACTATAGAATGCCCAATTGGATTCTTGCAGAATTATTCATACCTTTTTGTCTCTTTTTATAATTTGCCATGGAAACATACATATACCATGTAAGCCTTTAACATTCTACGCCTAGCAAAGTTATATAAAAGCCCTTACTAAACTTAACGTAATTCTATTTATTTATCTGTTTGTTTAATTTTGTTTTTCTATCCCTTCTGAATGTAAGTTTATGAGGACGGAAGGTGGCTCACAGTTCATGTTTTTATTCCAACAGCCAGTATCTTGTAAAGAGTTGGCATTCAAAGATATGTTCACTGAATTACGAAAGGAATGAATTCTTAGATTTCAAAAATTAGTGACAACTGTACTGAAATGATTAAAACAAATGTGATAAACATAATTTCCCCCTTGCTTTCTACCTTTGCACCCATTTTTCTCTTTTTGCTACCTACCTGCCAGATCTCATGAACTTTAGCCCCCAAATTGCTAAGTTTGCAAAAACAGTTTTCAGAAAATAGCAATCTGATAGATAACAGGACACTGAGTATGAGACACATAAACAGAAAATTTAAAAAAACCAAACAAGCACCAACCTCAAGTTTCGAAGCTGAAAATTTCTGTCAAGACAAAACCACTCGTAGGCAACTTTCCTCTCTGCTATAAAAAGCCTGACTCTACTTCTATATGGGAAACACCTGGTCTTCAGATGGCCCTGATGCTCATCAGCTGCAAAAAGCCTTAAGGGAACTTTATCCAGTCATGAAAATCATCTTCTTTTGCCAACCTGCTATATTAATTTTAGGCTTTCATTCATCTTTTTTCTTCTTTTTATTCATTCTGCTGTTTTAGTCTCTGTTTTTTTAAACTTTTATTCTTCCTTGCCTTGCTTTGCATGTATTTAGTTGGATATTTTTGCTTAATTTTTTCTTCTGTTTTGGAAATGATACATATTATTTGTTTTCTTGTACGAGGAAATTTTAATATTCTAACAAGCATTCTTAACTTGAAATATAAAGTTTATCAACACACTCCAAGCAATACAATGACTCAGAGCTCTTCAGTTGCAATCACTTGAAAATTTTGCATTACCAATTTGTTCATTATTTATTTACATTTTTGTTCTTTGACTTAATTCCACAAATTAGATATTGTTGGGGTAGTTGTTTTTGTCAAATAAAATTAATGATTGCTTGCGTTATCTATTTTTCAGATCTTAATTTCTAATGTTTTGGAATTCCATCCAGTCAATAGTCAATTATCTTTTATCCTTTGAAAGTTACTATTCTTGTGAGTAGTAACTCACAAGGGCCTAGTCAGTTTTTCGATTTATTGAAAACTGTCTTTATTTTGGCCTATTTTTAAGTTGTATTTATCGCTTGACATAAATTCTAGGTTACCAGATATTTTTTGACCCTTTCAAGATGGTCCATGATTTCTGGGCTTTCAATTTTTCTGTTGATAAATCAGGTGAAGGTTAACTGATTTGCCTGTTCTCTTTATTTTGGGTGCTCTATAGTTTCATTACCATGTGTCTAGGTGTGGATTTCTTTAATCTATTTAGATATTTCTTCTGAATCTACTGTGTCGTTTTTTTATACTTTTTTGAAACTTCTCAGCCAGTATATGTTAGAATATTTCTCTCTTCATTTTCTTAAAACCTCCAAATGGAACTGTTATGAAAATATCTATGAAAACATCCTGCTCTATTCCATCACTGTTGACATATCCTTTATATTTGTACCTTGTCTCATTTGACTGCCCTTTGAATACCTTTTCTATCTGTCATCTGCTGCTATATAACTTGTCTGTATTTATTTTTGTTATTGTATTTTATTTGTTATTGTATTGTATTTCACTTTGATATGTTCCACATATGCTTTCCATTTTATATTCTGTTTCTTATCATACTTTTATATTGTGTAGGAGTTAGACACACCTGGATGAAGGATGCTGCGTCTTTGTCTTTGGGGATGGCTCAATGTCTGACTCTGGCTCTTGGCCAAGACAAAGGTGGTAGAGTATATTATGTGCTATATGAAGTCCAATAATATAGATCAAACTGATTATCAAAAAAAGTGAATGTAGAGAATATGGAAATATAAAGAGTGCATGAATGGTATTTTAAACTAGAACACTTAGTAATGTCCATAAATAACTGTTTGAATGAACAAATGTATTTGGTTGAAACATAGAATATTAAAAATCTGTGCTTTAGCAATTTGTTTACCCACATCTTTTCAGGAATCCATAACACGTTTTTCAGTGACCAGATTCTAGTTGTGTGTCGTTTGAAAATTACTGAAATTTTCTGGAAATAATATGCTTCACAAAAATAAAAGTATGTCTAAGGTGTATTTCAGCCCTAAAATTCTAAATTTTTATAGCACTGTGTTGCCTAGAAAGGCATCAAATTTTCAACTTTTCCAAAATTCAATGATTTGAATAAGTTTTAAAAAAAGATAAGTCTTTTGGGTTAAACATAAAGAAAGGTTTGATATTTTCCAATGATGCTTACGATCAGTTCTTTATTACACAGTGATACATACTCTACTTATTACTACCTTTTTTTTAAACTTTTTCTTATTCATATTGGAATATTGCCTTGCTGTAGTTTGCTGAAAAATTTATCTGATGTAACTGTACATTTTAGAGTCATATGCCCTAAAATGCAAAATACCTGTGTTCTTATTTTAAATAACTTGACTAAAATTTGGGCAAATGTTTTATATCCATAGACTTAATTTGTAAAATTCATGCATAGGGTTAAACGAATTTATAACATGTAATGAAACCATGGGCAGGCATATGAATATTCCATCTTTGCTACTTATGAAAAAAATACGAGACTATGCAATTATTTTGTGATATTCAACTACATACATTACTAAAGTCTATAACCATCTCTTGTGCTTAAAAAGTCTGTCCTAATGTAAAACCCAGAGAAAGTGGTAGAGATAAAAGAATTGAAAGGAAGAATATGAATTTCAAGAGCTAGAATATGTAAATTGTCCTTCTTGTCTATAGTTTGAGAACATTCAGCATATCTTTACAATCAACATATGTAAAATATCAATGTCATTATATGTACCATTGGGATACAAATAAATGCATGGGGAATATTTACAATTTCATTGCAGTTTTTGTTGTATGTTAACTTAAGGGAATAAAATTATTATCCATTATAATTCTGGTTGTAACATAGCTAAAGGATTTTAAAGACTTGCTGAAAAACCCATAGGAGAAAATGCAAATGGAACTCGTGTCTTACAAGCAAATTTCTAATGGAAACGCTCATCTGGTGAAATGTAAATTTGAATCATTACAAAATTTAGGCCTATGAAAATGTTTCCCACAAAGACCATCTTTTCTTGCTGGATTGGAGTATCACTGTCATATATCATTTCTGACAGCCCTTTCTAGCAAACAAGAAGAATTAGGGAAATTAACTATTAATCTAACATAGAAGTATAAATGATCTTCCCTTTCAACTCCACAAACTAGAATTATACCTCCTTATCAGCCTGTGTATTGTATCAACACTGTGTCTTAAATCACCTTTGATTTTTGAAATCTACTTTAAAATAAGAGGAAATAAAGGAAGTGAAATTTCACTTCCACTGTGACACCTCTACTTCCCTTTCAACTTTTAAAAGTGCTTTTATAATATTTCCTCAGAATATTTATACAGTTTATAATACAGTCAACAAATATGTATTGATTAATTTTAGGTGGTGGGGATAAAAGAGCTAACACTCCTGACAAATGTATTTTATTTTGAAATTTGGTTGATACATTAATAAATACATGTATAATACCATGCAAGATTATAATGCTAACCAACGTGACTTTGTAGGACAGCACAAAGCAATTTTAAACACCTCTAAATAGTTGGAAACAAATTATGAAGTAAAATTATTTAATATCCATGTGAATAATTATCAAGACCAGAGTTCACAGCTCCTTTTTTTTTTTTTTTTACAGATTGGCTCTGAGCTAACATCCGTTGCCAATCTTCCTCTTTTTGCTTGACGAAGATTTTTGCTGAGCTAACATCTGTGCCAGTCTTCCTCTATTTTATGTGGAGTGCCACCACAGCGTGGCTTGATGAGCAGTGTGTAGGTCTGCACCAAGAATCTGAATATGCGAACGCTGGGCCACCAAAGCGGAGTGTGCAAACTTAATCACTACACCACCGGGCTGGCCCACACCGGTCTTCTTGGTGCTATTGGTGGAAAAGAGCCCACAGTTCTCTTTGAAGAAAAATGCAGTCATAGGATGTCAGGGGAAACAAAAAAAAGGCAAAAACTTGGTCAATTTTTAATATTTCTTGAGAACACTGATCTTTTCAAATTGTAGTGTACTTAAGAAATTGTTTTAATTCTTAGCAATCATTTTTGTACTAATAGAGTTATTGCCAGGGTCTTCTTGAATCAAAAGAAACAAATCAAAGATAAACATTTTTGTAGATTTAAAATATTTAGAAATTATCATATACAGTTATTGCTGTCTCTGTTTCTCTTTCTTAGATCATCTTTACTTGCAAACATTTCTGAGAGCAAGCTATCTATTAACCCAATATCGCTATTATGATGTTTTAATATTTCAGGTATTCTCAATTTCGTATTTTAAAACATGCATTATATTATATATTACATTTTAAAACAAGTATTACTAATAATCTACTTTGTTGCAGGGATGTCAATATTTTCTCACTTACTCAAGCCAGAAATTTAGAGTCCATTCTTGATTCTTCACTTTCCTGTTGGCCTACGTCTAATCTATTTCAAGTCTATTGATTGAATCTCCTAACTAATATACAACATGCCTACTTGTCTCTGTGTCTACTACCATCAGCTTAATTCACAAGAGGCAGAAAATCACGATTCTTGGGTTCCTGGCTTTGGTAATTGGAAGTGATTACATCATTACTGAAATAAGAAAACTTGGAGAAGGATAACAACTGATGTCTGAGGAAAATCAATTTCCAAAAACATTCTCCTTAATTCCACCTCCCCATCCCTTATTCATTCTCCTTCCAGCGGATCTTACTATGGTGGAAATTTGGTCATGTCTTATTTTTTTCAAATCATTCAGTGAATGCCCATGTCACTTAGAATATAATTAAACTCTTCATCTCAGTCCACAAGGCCATGTGTAATTTGATCTATTTGTATCTCTTAATTTTCATTGAATCACTACCTCCTGATAGTGGGGCAAAACTGCTCTTAATCCCCCAAATATTCCAAGCTTTATCCAATTTCAGGAATTGTGTGCCTGCTTTTACTTGCATGTCTTCCTCAAAGTCTTTTCTTCATCTTCTCTGCTAACTCCTCATAATTCAGGTTTCTGCTTAAATGGAACTGCCTCAGTGAAGCCTTCTCTATTCATTCTAAGTGAGTCTAGAAAATAAGTAGAAAGCTTATTTTCCGAGGCCATTTTTTTGTTTTCTGTGAACCATTTTTTACAATTGGAAATGATTTTATTTGCATCTGTGTTTATTTTCTCTAAGCCTAATAATATGCTGCAATTTCTCTCTTCACATAATTGTACGTCGGATGCCAGCCCAGTAAGGAAGAAGTATTCATAAAATATTTGCTAATGCATGAATACAAATACTTAATGAATTAGTGGTTGCATTTTGACAGTGTCTTAATTACAATCTGCTCTTGGCTTATACTCCTCTAGAACTTTCATTTAAGTTGAAGCATGAGGTATCTCTGCTTTTATTGGTGTTTTTTGTAAAAAAGAGCCTTCATAAATTACATCACGTGTGATTGTATGGAGATAAAGATTTGCAATTTTGTCTTATTTTGTATAAAAGCTATTTTATATATCAAAATAAATATTTTCATTTACAAAGTGAACTGTTATGGTAATATAATGATCTTTTTTTAATGAGTTTCAACACAAGAAACAATAGTTAACTTGCTCTTTTTTGGAAACAAGATTTTTATCCCTTTTGGATTTTAACATTTTCTGCAAATAATACTTTCCCCAGATATACAGACTGTGATCCATTTGGTAAGGTTTTCTTTTCCTATTGTTTTGCTCAGACTCGTCTGCACGCAAACACATATAGTGCTCATGTTTCGGGGGAAGGCCACATTGTAGACATTGTCATATTGATTACTTTCTTTAGAACTCAGCTATCAATACGATTCCTAGTGTATTACCAAATTCCTTTTCTGAGTATCATCTTGGTCTTACTAGATTTTTCTACTTCTCCAGCATAAAAAGTGAATGCCAAATCAATTGCACTATTAAAAGTGCTCAGGAGACAGCCATGTAGATACCTAAATGTTAGCTTCTTTGGAAATAGATTTTTAGCATGGATAATTAGTGACTGCATACCATAAGGATGCTAAAAATTGATTAAGAAAAAAGTTGAAGATAAATCTATATATCTTTGAAATTCTTTGAAAGTAGAACAAGATAACTAACTTCTACTTATCCTTCTGATAGTAGTTCAAATAAAACTCCCAGAGAAGTCTAAACTGGCTCCTCTTACTGAGTTCAGTGGCCGGGTTATTAGCCCTGCCTTTTGCCTTTATAATACATGTACTAAAAATATTATCTAATTTCTAGTCTCTATCCAACTTTTACCAATTATTTAAAATTGTCTTTTACAGATTTTTAAAAAACAGTACCAAATCAATTTCATGCTTCACATTTGGTTGTTAGGCCATTATATCTTTTTGTCTCTTTATCTGTAATAATCTTACCACCATTTTAACCAATATAGACTTTTTTTTTTTTTTTTAAAGATTTTATTTATTCCTTTTTTCTCCCCAAAGCCCCCCGGTACATAGTTGTGTATTCTTCGTTGTGGGTTCCTCTAGTTGTGGCATGTGGGACGCTGCCTCAGCGTGGTCTGACGAGCAGTGCTATGTCCGCGCCCAGGATTCGAACCAACGAAACACTGGGCCGCCTGCAGCGGAGCGTGCGAACTTAACCACTCGGCCACGGGGCCAGCCCCCCAATATAGACTTTTTGAGAGCTCATACCAGTTGTTATTTATGTGTAGACTATTCTATATCCTGAATTTGTTTGATCATTTCCTATTAGTGTCAAGTAACTTGCCTCTATATTGTCTGACTCTGCACAGTGGATGTTAACTTTAGAAGCCTGATTACTTTTAGGTTAAACATTTTGCAAGACTGCTTCATAAGTGATGTATTCTTTCCCACATTAGAAGGCACATGTCAGGTTTTCTCATTATCACTGATGCTAGGTTACATTTGTGGTTCAAGTGTTGTAAACTTACAGTTTTCTTTTGCAATTTTTAAGTAATCTGTAGGATGAGGCTTTGAGTCCATGTCAATCTGGTGCTTACTAGATCCACTACCCAGTGATGCCCCCTACATTAAAATTAAAATAAAAATAACTGGTTTAATAGAGCAGCATTTATGGCCAGGGCTCTTTCACTTGCCAACACCTCTAACCAAACTCTCCCTTTCGGCTAAAGAAAGACTATTTGGAAAGATACAGGAGACATGAAAGACTCAAAGGAGGCTCTCTAGGGAGCAGGGCAGCTCGAGGGGCTTGGCGGCTATAACGGAGACAACTCCACCATAAGTAAGGCTCTGTTCTCACATCTGCTTCCATATGGGTGCAATGTCATTCTCTCCTATGTAGACGAGTTTACTTCTTCCTTAAGAGGAGAAAAACTTACCTGTAACCAAAGCACAGGGGAACGAGCTGGGGGGAATGTGTTCCTTTTCTTTCTCAGCAGCTCTATTAAAACTATAATAAATCTGATTAATCTGCTTTGGGCCCAATATGGCTACAGAGATTTGCTCAGTCTGGGCCCTGTAAGCAGGTGATGGGGGCACTGGGTCAGGCTTAGAATCATGGATCTGTGGTCATTGTTAGAAATTGGGCATAGAATCATTGTGAGCTGGGAATTTACTTTGATTGGGTCTACTAGAAGTTGCAAAGACTGCCAGTTTACATGGCCATAAAGTTCAAAAAGAGAAGAAAGTTTGATCATGGAAACAGTGATTTTTTTTTTAACCAGAAATCAAGCTCAATTATCCCTTTTACATTTTTACTGTACTGAGAAATTTTTTTCTCAAGCTATAACTGAATAAAGGTTCATTAACTACTGCCAAATCTTCAGTGACCAGTTCAATATACAGAAATGGACATATGGACTCACTAACTAAGGGGAAAGTTACTTTATTTTATTTTTGGAACTAGCTAACATTCAAAAGACGGCTTTCTGAGTGACTCACTCACCTTTTATAATAAAATTTTAAATACGATTTTACAGACTATAACAACTTATATTCCTATCTCATTAATCCATTGAATAGCCTACTCGTTTAGTCACTAAATTAATTATATACGACCTAGCATTAATATCTTTGCTCAATGACCATTGACCAAAAGAATACTTCTATTTTATATTCCCTAAGTTTGAAATTTTTGCTATTTTTAAGAAAGATACAGTTCTACTATAAATTATTGAAACAAGATGTATCAGTTTAGCCTGTGGAATATGTTTGCTTCATCAAGTCATTTGAAAATAATAATTTCTTTAAAAATTATTGGTAGACAGAAAATATTTAAAAGCTATATAATTTGAAATAAAAATTTTAATTGCAGAAGCAAATTAAAATCATTTTTAACTATAGTTAGTTGTACTATAATGCTTGTTTTGAAAATGTGAATTTTTTCCAACAGGATGGATAGTTTTAGGACAATTAGAGCATAATGTGGAGAGGGTTTGTTTATGTGAGATTTTGACCTAAGGAAATACAAAGTGAATGCAGGAAAATGCACCCAGCTAAGTCAGGTACATAGGAATACATAAAATACAAACATGGACATGCCTCATATATCTACTAGTTACTTCAGTTAACTACGCGTCATGTCCATCCACATCTGGTCTTACAGTTTTCCATCAAATTACAGATGACCCTCCTTTCACTACTTCACAATAACTCGCAGGCTGTAACCCCTCCGACATCTTCCACAAGCAGATTTCAGGTATTTTTCAAGATTAATGTGACATTTAATGTAGTATTTATGTATTTAACCTTTTACTGTGTCAAACTGTATTACTTTCATTAGGGTATTATCTTTTCTTTCTCCACATGTCACCAGCAAAGTTTGTGTGTTGTGCTCCTGTCCCCATTCTTCCCATAAGCTCTCTAGTTTTTATTGCACAATTTTGCATGGCAGAGCAATTTTTAGGAGTACATCTATTGCGTTAGAGTAGAATTGATTGTATGTGGTTTTTTTGGTAAACTTTGTGACCAAAATAGCAAACAATCAAGACAGTTTCTGAGGAGTTTTAATAATTGAATGTTACCATACATAATTTAATTTTATGTATGCTTTGAAAGCAATTAAAATGAAGTTTATAAAGATAGTAATTAGAACTTGCACATAGGCCTATCTTGAGTCTACTTATATAAATATTCATGCTATATTAGAATTAATTTTTATAGAACTTGATTTACATATATTAATTATAAGCCAAAGATGGTTGTGGTAAAAGGTAGGATATTTTTATCACTGTTGCTAATTCATTAAAAAACTTTTAATGTTAAATTTTGGTACTAATTGTTGGAGGATTTATCAAATCTCTGTATTACCTCTAAAAATGGAAAATAAGCATCAAAAAGAATAAAATAATAGCTTTTATACTTAAATAATTTACATATTATAAGTAATTTTCATTGTAAGATTAAAAGAGTGATTTAAATACATTTATATATACCTAAATACATTCAGGTAAAATGTAATCAAAAACTTTAATGTCAAAAAGTCTGAAAATCCACATTACTTTTTTTATAACTGAAAGCTCTTAGGAAAGTCAATTAACTCTTTTCAACCTACAATTTTCATTAAAAAATACAAAATATAAAATGTTAGTATGGATTTAATGAGAAAATTTTTATGAAATAGAGCTACCCACCATACTTACAACAAAACCTATGTGCAAACTATATTCTTTTCTCTCACTCTTCTTTCTTATTTTAAATATCACACATTAAGTGAGAAAATCATTGAATAAGAGTTTAACAAAAGTTTTCTCGTGAGTTGTCATGAAAAGGGCCAGGAAAATGCCTGACAGTGGATAGAACATCTGGATAGAAAATGAAAATAGCAAGTGGAGGTCTAAATATCATACTAAATATCTACAGCTATAGTACCGTTTATACTTGGATCTTAGGATGCAAGAATAATTGAATTTATTTTTATGCTTTGTTTCAGTTATCTAACATGTCCTTGAAATCCTTGTGTGCCTTCCTGAGGTATTTGTTCTCAACTATGATGGGACGAGCTTTCTCTGTTTGGAAATTCCTGCGTGTTTCACTTGTCAAAATGATTGGAGGGCACTAATAGCATTTCACATATGGGGGCCAAAAATGCCAGCTGTCCTGCAATCTGACGCTGCAAAAAGTGCTCCCCATTCAATGCCCCAGTGAATAGCCACATAGGTGACAATCTGTAATTATTTAGTCAAGAAACTAAACCGTATACATATAAACACATTGGGATGGTTTAGCACAAAATAAAACTTCCAAGAATGCAACCACTATGTAAATTAAAGGAAAAATATCCCGTTTGTATTCTCGTGTTGCAGTGGCAATACTACTGATGTTATTTGAGTCACAAATAGAACGCAGTAGCAAGCTGCGTTATTACATCTGTAACCTGTCACATCCAAGATAATTGTAATATTTAAGTATGTAATTATTTAGTCCTCATTTTAAAACCACAGATATCAAGAAAAGATGTCAATAAATTTCATTTGAATATTTCCAGTTGGGCATGATATCATAACCAGAATTGTACTGTTACTGATGTGCCCACCAAATTTTGTTTTCCTGTTGAAATAATAAAACTCAGAATGTAGAGACTATTTAATAAAGTTTCTACATATGTATGTGTACACATATATATACATACTTAATGTAATGAATATATCACTCTTAATAGGGCTTATTACAGATCTTCTAGAATTCCAGTAGGCCTCCAGCCTTGTAGTTGCTCAGACCAGAGCATGCTGGAACTGAAAAAGACTTCCTCCTTGAGTAAACTTTAATCAGGCTCCTCTGAGCCCTATTCTCAAGTCTCATTTTAGCAAAGAATCCTGGTAAGCCAGTTTATCTAGAATCCCCTCACACTGGCTATCTGATCACCTTTCCTGCCTCTAGCAAAAACCCATTTTAACAAGAATGCCCCTACCCTTGACATCTAATCAGTTTCTTTCCACTGAGAGCCTCCTTCTGTTCTGCATTTTGGCTGTACATCCCCAGCTGTCTTTGCTGTATCTGGAGTTGAGTTCAATCTCTTGCCCTTATTGAAGGCAAGTCTCTCCCATATTGAAATAGTCCTGACTAAAGTCTTCCTTGGTTTTTCTAAAGCGTGTTCAGTGTAACATTTTCTCTTTAACAAAACTTGTGTCTTTATGTGGGGAGAAGAGGAAAGACAAGAAAATGTAGTCATTCAAACCATAAAAACCCTGGAGAGGATTATCATGTGGGGATATAAAATGCTGAAGGTGGGTTTGGCATATGAATAAAAACACGTGTAATTTGAAACTTTGTATCAAGAACAGTAGATTTCCCAGATGTCTTACCATTACTAACAGCTTGGTAATAACTCTTCTGTTAGCACAATAGGAAGCAGGAGATTTATTTTCTCGAGTGCCTTGTCTGGTTGAAGTGGGATAAGATTGATACACTGAAAGAAATTTGGTTTATATGGACTTGAAGCTCAGAAAAAAAGTTTTGAGATCTAAAGTGATCATCATTGACACAAAAATGTGCGTGAAAACCATGTAATCTATTTGAATCCTGATAGGGAATATCCAGGTGGGGAAGGAAAGTTAAATTTACAGTAGAGAGTGGTGATTATTAACAATGTAAATTTTCTCACAAAACTAGGTGAGAAGAGATCCCGAGCTCAGAGGAAGGAATTAGCCTTCAACAGAGAGAGGAGCATAGCCACCCTCACAGGATCAACGAGAAAGATGATGGTTGCAAAGGACGCAAGCATTAGAGGATGGTAGATAATGTCTGAAAAAGTTGTGTCAGCCACATTTAAGGACCCAGTTCATATGATGATCACTGTCTTAAGATATTATCAATTTGTACACTTTTCTTCAGCAGTGTTCATGGGTTAGAAGGGTTTTTTTAGAAAATAAATACAATGTAACTTATTTATAAATGAGAAGAAATCAACAATAAAGACTACTCCAGAAGTTGGAAAAGGTGACATTAATAGTACTAGATATACAGCCTTTTATTTTTCTCTGAATTCAGAGTTCTCATGTTTTAATTATATTAAGATGAGAAGTCAGTTTTGTAACCTAAAAATATTGACTTATTACAAATATATTAATACTTTCACAAACGATGCAAAAAAGATAATGAGTCGAATATGTGCATTTACAGAATGCACATCGGTCATGCCAGATCCCAGTGGAGGGAATTCACAGCACGACCTCATTCATCTGTGAGGACACAGAGCAATCCTTGTTTGACATACACATGTATCTATTTGTCCAGCCTGGTCAGCTCTCCACTTCTTGAAGCAGGTAGAAAACGAAGGTGGGGCTTATTCAGGCAAGAAGTTGCTAATATGCCAGTGGAAAAAAAAATAGAGATGTGAAAGGGCAAAGGTCAGAGATCAGCAAACTTTTGAAGTAAAGGGCGAGATTGTAAATATTTTCAGTTTGTGAGCCACACGGTCTCTGTAGCAAGTACTCAGTGCTGACCTTATATGCAAAAGCAGCCATAGATGATATGTAAATGTGGCTGTGTTCCACTAAAACTTTATTTTAAAAAATAGGTGGTGGGTAGGGGTTGGTCCAACGGAGGCAGTTGGCCAATCCCTGTTTTAGCTTACTGCAATAGAATGTTGAAATTACTCAATCATAGAATCTACAATATTGATTCCCAAATATGACTGAATATTAGAATCTTAAGAGGAGTTGTTACAAAATACTAATACCCAGTACCTAGTCCCAGAAATACTGCTTTACTTAATCTCAGTTGGGGCCAGGCACTGCAAGTTTACACGTCTCCCCAGGTGGTTCTAATATAAAACACCGTATGCTTATAGGGAGTAAACGTCCACAGGAGGGCTCTAAGAGAATGGCAGAAGGTGGAGGTGCCGGTGGACTGGAAGTCTTAATGAGGTAGGAGAGCAGCTGCAGGGAACTGTTAAGACGTGCTGAATGGAGGGGAGATGGATAAAAGATTGATTTAGTGACGTCAGAGGAACAGCAGGTTTTGTGATTTACCATTTCTGGGTCTTTGTAGGCAACCTTTAAAATTGCCCCACTTGATCCTTGTATTCTGTTACTCATACCTTTGAGGAAACCCCTACCCTAGAGTCCTGGCTGAATTTATTAACTCACTTCTCTCAAATAGACTAGAGTAAGAGAGATACAATGTGGCTTCCAAGATTAGGTTGCACAAAGACTGTGGCTTCCATCTTGGAAGCTCTCTCTCTCCCTCTCTCTCATTCTGAGGAAAACCAGCCTCCATGTTGAGAGACACCATATGGAAAAGCCCACACGGCAAGGAACCAATGTCACTGTTAACAGCCAGCAAGGAAGTTAACGCCCACCAACAGCCACCTCAGCAAGCTTGTAAGTGGATTCTCCCTGAGTCTTGTGCCTTTAGATGATGGCAGCCCTGGCCAACCTCATGACTGCAGCTTTATGAAGTAGAGGCCCTAACTAAACCTTGCCAGAATTCTTGACCTAGAGAAGTTTTAGCATAATAAGTTAAGCAGGAACAGATAACTAATAAAAAGGGTGACCTGGAGAAAGGAAGGCTTAAGTGGAGGGAAGATAAACGCCATATAGGTTATACATATTATCCAGTGAAAATACAAGGCTTGGAACTTTGGAGGTGGGAACACACAGAAAAAGGCTATAAGCTTATTGCTAACCATTTGACTAATAAATCTCATTATCCAGGAGGGCAAATGCTGACATGTGCCTTGGAGAAAAGGTGTTTTTATTCCTGTGTGGAGAAAAAAAATTCCAAAAAACATGGGGATTAAATAAGGTGAGGATGCCACCTCTGGATTCTGATATACAAGGCATCAGAAGGACGAAGAGCTTCCTTCTGAGAGGACTACACTCGGGGCAAAGCAAATTCATTATGGAAGCATTTGTGAGGTAGGGAGGGCATGGTGACCACTCCCTTGATTGACTGAGTGGGTGAGTGAGTGATTTGAATGGGTTTAGGTAGTGTTTTGTCTTGTTTGAGTGAATAGATTGGAAATGTTTTCTATCTTTCCTCCCAGATTCCCTGCAACAAGGTTAAGGTAAAAATATATTTTTACTGATTTCAGAAAGCATACTGAGCAAACTTTAATGGTATTATTAAGTTGGAAGAGAAAATACCAATGTTATAAACCCAGGTTTTCAGCCTATTCTTTTAGTACTTTCAGAATGATTCCAGAAGAACCTTGAATAAATTGGATATTTATATTCATTTTATGTCTTTTTATTGTAACTTTGTAATAAGTGAGAAGGTTTTTTGGTAAATATTGGAAGTTAATATTCTGCAGTTTGGAAAAGCAATTTTGAACACCCAACTAGCAAGCCCATATAAAACAACATAACAGTACAGAATACAGAAAAAACATAATTTAATGAACTTAGAAGACAAACTACACACTTTGTGGCAAGCTTATCAAGGAAGATACAATTTCAATACCAGTGAAATAAACTCCCACAAATTGATTTTTCTTTGTGTGCACTCATCAGTGTAAATACAATTAAATTATAAAGCCTGTACTTGTTCAGGAAAGATGCTTTCTGTTCATATTCATGCAATGTGGGTGGTTTGGCTTCTGATATTTTGTTATATGAAAACCTTGCATGGTGAAAAAGAACTCCAAAACTACACGTTTTTGAGCCCTTATCATATGGATTAAAACCTGTGCATTTGCTTTAAACAAATAATATTATTATAGTTTTTCATCAAATGATAATATTATGAATATCTTTTTGAAATAAATTATAATTATTATGAGACAAAGTTTTAAGTTAGCATGTGCTGTACCTTAAATAAAAAGCTAGCTAATTTAGTCCCATTACAATAACATGAAAAATGAGAAAATCAAAAGTTGTGTATTTAGGTTTTTTATTTCAAAGAGTAAATTCACACACAAATGCCATTTTTTAAGGGCTAAAGAGTTTCCAAGCATCACACAAGTTTATAAACTGCTTAATTCAATAATTGAAACTTCAGAAAAATTCCCTAAATTGCTATGAGGATCTCTGATTTTCTTTTTTTAATTTATTATTTTTTTAATGTGGAGGGAACTGGAGGGTCTCTGATTTTCTGATAAGAAAAGTGTTACTCAAAAATGATCATCTCCAAGGGTCAGCCCCAGTGACCTAGTGGTTAAGTTCAACAGGCTCCACTTTGTTGGCCCAAGTTTGGTTTCCTGGCATGGACTTACACCACTCTGTTAGTGGCCATGCTGTGCTGGTGGCCCACGTACAAAAAAAAAAAAAAAAATTAGAGTAAGATTGGCATGCATGTTAGCTCAGGGCGAATCTTCCTCAGAAAAAAGATTATCATCTTGCCCCAAGTCATGCAGTTAGTAAGTTATGGTTTTGAATTCCACTTTTACTGACTCAACATTTGTACTATTAATTAAATAATCAGTTATGTTTAGCTCCGTGTAACTGGATACCTAATAACAGGGATCTTTCCAGCAATCTCCATCTGGCTGAGAAGGGAGCCCACTGGTACCCTGGACCTACCCCAGACAAGCTAAATCAGCAACTAAAATGTGGTGACTGCGAAAGGATTTGAGTTTGAGACTAAAACATATGTTTAGTTTTGTTTTCATTTTTTTCACAAGTTTCTGCAGCACAGAAGTCAGCTCAGAGAAAATACCGCCCCACCCTCTCCTGGCTAAGGAAGGACAGTGGGTAAGTTCAGCTGCACATATGAAGGTGCGGAACTCCAGATGATGCAGGAGCAGGATACAATTTCTGGATATAACAGGCAGCTGAGCTTGGGTTAGAGTGTCTGGACAGTTACAGCCCATGAACAATTTTCCAGGGACCTCGATAGGATTGGGCATTGATGTCTTTTGAAAGTCCCTCTGATGATTCTAATGTGTAGGCAAGGCTCACTTGAGCAATGTAGACAGGTTTTTTGGTCCTCTCAGATATATGCAAACACCCCAGGGGAGATATCCTGTCTTCATGATATTCAGATATACAGACTCTTTTTACCTTGTTGCTTTGCCATCCCCAGGATGCTGCTTCTTCTCATGCTTTCATATGGCTGCTACAGATAAATCTATCACAGCTGCTTTTCCAAGAAGAAAAGCAGACGAATAGGACACACCTCTCCCTTTAAATCAACTTCCCAGATGTTACGCACATCACTTCCTCTTACATATCACAGGCTGAAAATGAATCTCATGCGTCATGCCTACTGTCAAGAAAAGATTGGGAATAAAGTATTTATTCCAGGTGATCATATGTCCAGCTAAAATTAGAGGTCTTTTTTACTGATGAAGTAAGGGTGAATGGATATTAGGGCTAACCAGCACTGTCTGCCAAAATAAAAACCTATTCTATGAGAATTATCACAGGAAATGTGACACCAGGCAGTTTTAATCCATTAAAATTACTTTGGTTTTCTTTGTTTTTATCCTTATTTGTTTGTTTGCTTGTTTATTTGTTTATTTTACCTCTGGAGAAATGCTGGCAATTTTGTAATAGGATTAAAACAAATACCTCAGTGGACACAAAAACATACTCATGGGAAAGAATGACTGTTGCTTGGTTGCACTCAAACACACAAAATAAATTGTTTTTGCTGATTAATCCAGTCAATAGAGATGGAGCATTTCTAAGTTTTATTATTTCCATGAAGTTTGGATCTTTCCTTCATAAGAGTAAGAATTAGTTTAACCCAAACACAATTTTAGTAATTGAACATAACTGAAAACACTATGCCACATCCTCACACATTCCCAGCTACACGTCTGTCAGTACTTGATAACCCCAGCCAGCTTCTCAAAGACTATCCCCAGGTCTCTCTCCCTGCATCGCTTACTTGGTCTTGGGGAGAAGCAGGAGTCAGGTGATTCTTGCATGTAGCCAGTGTTGCGAAGCACTAATTGGTATAACTTCTAAGATAAAAATGTTTTCGTAAATCACACCCTGTTTACGTGAATGATTAATATATAATTGAACATCTATTTTAATATGATATGTATTACATTATGCATATATTTTAACACGCCGTGTATTACATTATACAAAACCGTGAAGTGAAAATTGTAGATTGCATTACTTTCCCAACTTCGCCTCATTATAGAGAGGGAAGCAGCCCCAAGGTCCAAAAATTTCATAGATCAATGTGGCCTTCTGGCATCTTGTTAGCTCTTCTGCAAGAACATGCATATCGAGAGTAGAGAAATTGAACAAGGTCTATGATTACTGTCTCGTACGGTCAGCTTCTAACTTGTTCACAGTAAGATATGACACCTGGAGGCAGCAGGGATGAACCACCTGGGTAGTTTCACCATGTAGAATGTCTCTCCTGATTGGGGATAATAAAGTGATCTCTCAAAATCCCCAACTGAGGGAGGGGAAGGGATGCTCAATCTTACATACTTTAGAGGGAAAAAAGTAATTTTAAATTCACCCCCATCATCTGGGCCCATATAAATATTAGGAACTTTGAGGGAGAGTGTGTTAGGGAGCAAGTAGCAACCTAAATAAGTCAATGCCTTTTATAAGCTTATCTCTGTCTCAGCACACCACGTATTTCTTGTACTGATTGCACGTACGTATATTACAAAGCTAAGATTATATTTTGGGGTTACATTAGTATGAATTGTCTATCTAAGGAAAATGCAATATTCATCATTGGGTGTGGGAAGACTGCTTTTGACATTAACATAACGAAGAGTATTTCTCCTTTAAAATAGTTTCAGTCAGGAATTAGGACAAAATGATATTATTGGAACACAAAAGTGGCAAATTGGCATGGAAAACTAGACTTTAATTATAAAGTTTACAGCTAAAATGAAACCTTGAAAGAAAGTGGAATGAAAAGCATGGCATATTTGAATCAACAAAGTTAAAAACCAAATTCTTTGCTTTAATCATCTTCACAAAAAAATAAAGAATACATACGCATGTCTTTGTGTGACACTCCCACTTTCTTTCTGGCATACTGTTTTCCTCTTTTCAATTGCCATTTGACTAGCGGTATCTGTCATTAGGTATTACAATTTCTTAGTTGCTATGAAGTTGATTTGTTTTGAGTTCTTCCTCTCATATTACTTTTCTGTTTTCTTAATTTTGCATGCTTAGCAAATAGTAAGAGTAGAGAATAATTTAATCAAGAAATATAGGAAAATTGATCCTTGTAAATTGTAGTCTTTTTAGACTAATGGGTGTTTTAAGAGCAAGGCATGCTAGAAAGAAAAATAAGGTGATGTATTAAAGTTTGTGCCTTTGTTTTTCATTATATTTAAGGAGCATATATTATCTTTTGCTTATTCTTGTTGCTTGGGGAAAAATCTTTTTATTGAAATAGACTTGTTTTGTGAAGCTTGTCATAGTCTCTAAAAATAAATGCCAAACTTTTCTGTCTTCAGTTTATTGTAAATACTAGGAAAGTAAAATTCCTCATTTAATCTGTTTCTATTACACTATTAGTATGAAAAACATATGACTAAGCAATTTTAAATAGACCAACGTTAAGGAGAATGGAAAAACAAACCAAAATACATGCTTTTTACAAAATGTATTATATTGACTTCAATAACAGGAAAATAAATTTCCCAGATTAGAAATCTAAATACCTCTTTCATATTGAAGCAATTTTCCTGTTCCAGTGCTTGATGGAAACTGAAATATTATCAATTTAAACAAATCTCAACAAACACATCATTTTAGAGCTTAGAAAACGGAAAATGCTTCAGAATTGATCCTTAACCAATTGGCAAAGACAAAGCTGTTTTTTCCCCACCTCCCCTTTCTTTGGCTTTAACTAATCTTTTTTCCCCCATATTTCAAAAAACTAACCCTCCGGCAGTGTGCCCACCGTAGACCCAAAGCTGCTTCTTTCAGGTATTACTTTGGATATTATTTCCCTACTGTGAATTAAAATAGTTTTTCTTATATAATTACTAAAGATTTCCATCCCTGAAAGGCTAATTCCACATCAATAATCCTTGAAGAATTAAAAAGAATTCAATCAGATACAACCTCTACATCAGCACAATGTTTCAAGGTGGAAGGGAGTACCGGTGCTGGGTTTGTCCTCCCGTAATAACATTATTAATGATGTGGATGAGTGAACAAATATTATGAAAAGAAAATTCATAGGTATTAAATATGTAGAGTATGCAGAAACAAATAGACTGGAAGGTGATGCCTGCAAAATGACCTAGAGAGGTTAAAAAAGTTAATTGTTGTCCAATATTATTCAAATTTTCAATAAACTAGGTCATTTAACTGATAAAATAATTAGTAAAGAAAAACACAACAATGGTAGTTAAACAAAAGGTGAAGAAAGAGGAGAAATCACACAATTTTGCATTGTTATATAGTACAATTTCTCACGAAAATTTCTAAAGCTTTAATTCATACATAAACGAAACCAAAAGCGAAAGTTCATTCGTTCTTCACTGAGAAGATAAATTATTTATGTGGAAGTATATTTAAGCTCATATAAATAATATGAGTAATCTTTTTATTGTGAAGATATCATAACATTCAAATAACTTGAGATCTTATGAACTCTGAATCTTCATTAATTTTGATCAATAATTGATAATCAAGATTAAGTTTGCAATAAATCGTGATGTAATACAAAGAAGAGGAAAGCATTGTCTTCTTTAACTTTCATATTGGTTTTACCCTCTGTTCATAAGTTGCAAGTTGAAATTCATTCTCAATCTTTATAAGTTATTCTGAAACATTTTCAGATGAAAGTCATACAAATATTTTACTATTCCTAATTTTGGAAAATTTTTAATCTATTACATGTCAGATTCATAGCTGAATTCCTTTGATGATCCAATGTCAATAAGTATTTCTATTTTCTTGCTATATTTAAATTCAGAATATATATATATATATAATATATGCACACACACATAGAAACACAAGATATCTGTGAAAGAGCATAAACTTCAACAATAAAAAACTCAGAATCCTTTCAGTTCACGTAATGTAGTATCTATGCCACTCATACTTTTACCATGACTCAAGTTAATGCTATTCTGTGATCATTCATTAGATTTTACCTGAGAAAGGAACTGTATCATGTGCTATATTATAAAGAGGAATGGAACTAAATATAGTGTTTTAGGAGGTAACGAAAATGTTTTATCTTAAGGGACATTTAATAAAATCTCTCTTCCTTAAACTGTGCTCACAATCTAGCAAAACTGAATGGAATCCACAGGCATTTTAACAAAGTTACTACTTGATTTTGCAGTGTATTGCAATCAGACACTTACTGAGGCCACCGTTTTTTATATTGTAAGCTTTTATAAACAATGTAAAGAGACATTTTCAAAATGATGACACTTTCTTGTCTAGTCAAACTATCACACAAAATACTCATTATTTCCTTAGTATTAATAACAAAATTGTGTAGAATTCCCCCTCTATAATCTATTTCTCTGTCAGCAATATATTTCTGCTGTAATTAGGTTTGGAAAAATGTGTAGTTATAAACTTTACTTTTAATAATTTCATTTAAAGTGCACTGATAGAGCAAATAAAGTACTACCAAAGAAACTGTCCTTTATTAGTCTATATAAAAGTCTTATAAATTCTAACCCTCCTTGATTTTTCACCACTGTAGTTCATCAATAAAATTTTTGTGATTAATTATTAAACATTTCTTTTCCTCCATATTAAAAAATAGCAATTATTAATCCTGCCATTTAATATTCTGTGAATTGTTTTAGTTTGATGTTTCATTCTCTTTTAGTGATCTGCACAGATGATAAAGAAATGTGCAGCATTTATGGTCCATCTATTTTCATGTAGATTGAAATTCCTCAATTTGAGATCCAACGATTCTCATACCCATGATTATTTTTTAAGGAAATATCAACTCCCTGCCTGATTATTTAGAACACATATTTTCTTAACCCTTCTTCAGTTTTCGTGGAGCTATCAATAGCTTTGGCAAAGTTTCTGATTTACTATTCATTTAATTCAATATATTCGTTGAAATCGTAAGATACGACGGTATGTAGGATTTGGTCTGTTGTGCTCGGTATGGAGGTTGATACTGACACAGGCTAGTTTCTTAGCTCCCAGGAGCACTCTCCTCACCATGCAGGATCCAAGAAGTGACTTGCAAGTGCCTGCTAAGTTTGAGAGTACTTCCCCACATTTACATTATTTTGATGTAAGAGAAAATATAAAGGAAGGCCAAAGAGTACTTAGACTTTACCAATACTTTATCAATACTTAGACTGTGGAGGCCTCACACAAACTCTTAGATACTTTAACTCACCTTCTATGCCACCTGACGTGACTAAGTCCCTATTGAATGCTTCCTCCAAACAGGAGATGAACTGGCAGGTATATTGCCTACATCCCTAGGAGTTGTCACATAAACAATGTTTTACTACCTTTTCTTATCTTTTCAAATGATCCATTGATAGTTGTGGTAAAGTTGCATCCAACTTTTCCTAAAACTTAAAAATGTCACATTGGTGGACAAAATTCTATTCAATGATGTCTCCATCAATTCTTAAATCTCTAATTCTAAACTCATAGCAACCAGTGTAAGACATCGAGGAACCGTTCCTCTAGCGTTTTGCGTACTATTACTACGCACCCAGTGTAGCTTAAATGAAAAAGTTGAAGACAGTGAAAAGTGGTATTTATTACCCAGGAGTTGGGGGAATGACTCAAGATAATAAGGTGGCTTTCATCTCTGCCTCACCATAATCTCCTCAACTGTCAAGACTCAGTTCAAAATCACTTTTCTCAATCCTTCCTTGGTCCTCAGCATCCTTTCTTTCTGCCAAAATTCTAGGGCCAAACAGAACATCAGAGTCAGTTTCTATTTGCCTGTTTTATTGTTTTCCTCCAAAGCAAATTTGGAATCCTTTGCTCATGGGACTTATATGTGTGTGTTCCTGTATATTCAAGACTAAGTTAGATTCTGATTAGACATTTAATACATTTTTATGAATGTATAGGTAATCATATGCTACCTTATAGATTTTAAAGAGCTGAGTGTTAATGCTTTTGAATTCTAAGGGAAGGAATTTAAAGAGAGACAAAGAAGTGGTCATTGTAGGAGCTGATGTACAGAGAAGCAAATGTGAAGTCTGAAAAACTGATTATCATGTCAAACATGTTTTTTCAAAGCAATTAAACTGGGCTTTTAATGATATTACTAAGACTTTCCAGACAAAATGTGTAACAACTGAACTAATTCTTATAAAATGACTTTGAAATCCCCAAACTCAAATATAATCTCAGAGAATCATTATTTGATATAAAGCGTTATTATACTTTATACCTTCATCATGAAAAATAGTGGAAGAGAGAGAAGAAAAAAGCTTTATTGTGAGTTGCAAAATTTGAAACCTAAAATGATCATTTTTATTATTTCAAGAAATTTTTCCCCAGGGCTATTTTAGCAGCAAAATAGAAGTCAGGAACCTAGGCTCATGTAAACAAAGGAGTTCACAGAAGTTTAATTGTATCTTATTCTCCTTCTCTTCTCTGTCTCTTCATTTTCTCGGTAGTTTCTAAGGAGTGAGAACCATCCTCCATGGAGAGTAGAGGCCTGTGGAGATCTGATGATGGTAACGATCTCTGTGAAACTGTGAAGGGAATATTGTCCACAAAGCTGCTTTATAATGAGGTGTCTGGGGGAAATTGTACCCCTTCTGGTGGGTCTCCGGAACCTAGCTAATATTATCTTTGTTTGGGGTAGCTGTTCTGTCCTCTGCATATAATCACGGAGCTGTTGGAAATATCATTTCTCTGGGTTTCATGCCATGGCAGAGACCACTTCTTTTTTCCTTTTCTTTTTTAAAGCTATTGATGCATCTATTTTCATATGGTTGGTGACAACCCAACAGCCCTCAAGTTTTGCAAGTTACATAGTTCTCATCAACATTGCCTTAATTTTTCATTAAACACACTTTTTTTTAGCTCATTATTGCTAAGGGCTTATTTCTAATATTTTTAAATAATTAAACAAAATGAATAAATAATTTTAGATTTATATCATGCAAGAAATGATGAATCCTTTGCAGTAAACACTTTTAGATTATACTGTATATAATCTACAGCGGGAGTGCTCAACCATAGTGATTTCATATAGTTTTTCTACACCTAAATGCTAATTTCCACACTTTCCAGTCACTGGGTCTCTGGAAGAACGCAATGGCTAGAGATTTTTATACTCACATATGAGAAAAATATGCATCTCGGTCACTTTAGGGGATATAGGACATGGTGGGACATTAGTGGATAATAGGAACTGATTATGTTATTTGGTAAGTACTAAAACTTTCCAGGTTAATATAGCTTTGCCCATATTTTACACAACTCACTGGTTTGAGTTTGTTAATTAATAATGTAAAAATGATCCTCGGGTGGAAGCAAAAGATGGTAATATACAATGGGAAATGAGCCTCCAATCTCAATGCTGTCATTTTCTTCTCCAGATAAAATGTAATTTTTATCATTAGTAATATGGAACAGAGATCTTACAGAAAAACTGTCAATTTTTGGCCATCCAGCTGAGACCAATATTCTAAGTATCAATGGACAGAAGGAGGGAATATATTTTTTTAGTAGGACAACCATACAAGACTGGACTTCTTAGTGATTGACCATTTCAGTAAAGAGAGATTATCAATTTTATTAAGCTTACTACATCTTAGAATATCTTTCTTATAGCAACGTACAAGTCTCTCACAGTGCTCAATTCCAAGGGGGCATCATTTTCATATAATCTGTTTCCAATGGTGTGTCCAAAAGTATACTCCTAGTAACAATGATGTATAACATATGAGACAGGGAAGAAACAATTAGGAATCTGGGGACATGATAATCTGTATGTCTATGATTTTTGCATTGCATTTCAGCTTTAAAAAACAAGCAAAAATGAGGGAGTTGTAGATATAGGCTTATAATTTACATAAATGATTCTTGACGAAATTATGGAATAATGACAAATAGTCATCTATATTGGGAAAGTGAACTCTAACCAGCAGACAATATGGTAAGCATGATAAACAATGGCTAGAGAAAGAGGACAAAGAGAAGAAAATAGAATTAATACTGACTCATGTAATAAAAATGGATGAAATAACAGGATTAGTTTTTAAAATGAGAATAACATTAATCAGGTATAAAATGATATATACAGATATTTTGTAGGTTCTATAATTTCTGTTGGATAATTGAAAATATTCTTTTGGATATAAGAACATATAATTTGTTATAAGACAAAATTGATATGGAGAGAAATGGGCCTACAAGGACAGTAAACATAGGTGAGGAGATGGATTATAGACAGGGTCTTATACTGGTCCAAGAGCCTGTTGCCATGTCTTCTTCATATTCATATTATGCGTACTAGAAGATTTAAGTCTGTTTTTTTTCGATATGGACAAAATCACCCCCCCATCCTTCCGCCATTTTGAAAGTCGTTGGTCCAAGAAACCTACAAGTACATGGGACATTGTAATAGGAAAAGTCAGGTACTTTAATAACAACAGAAAATATTTTGTGGATGCCTTTACATAATGTAAGGTCTGCATAGTCTCCCTCCAGGTCTATGTCCCACAAAGTTGGATTTTAAAAAGTTGAGGCAGAGGTTGATAGCTCTTCACTAAAATTCTTTTCTCTTCTTCCTGGGTACACAGCTTAACTACATTTCCATACAACTGAGTCCTAGTTAATGTGCACCACTTCCTGGGTCGGACCATACAAATCTCTCCCTGATACTCCTGTCCTTTACACATTTGCCAGTTGAGACTGGAGAAGCTCAAGGCCCTATAGAAGACTGAAGCTACAAGATAGAAGGAGGACTTGAGTTCCCAAATTACCATGCGGAGAAAGCCAACCCCTGACTAGGAATGTCTTCTTTAGAATGTTGTCAATGAGAAATAAAATTTAACCTTTAATCTACTTTAACCTTGAAGATCACTTGTTAAAGCAGTTAATGTTACCCAAACTGCTACAGAAGCTTAATAGATAACACTCCATTTTTCCTTTATTCAAGTTCAGAATGAATTGAGGTACAGGCGTGGGAGGGAAACAGATGGTGATAAAATATTACCGTATTTATGGATAAAGCTATTTCAAGGGGTGCAGTGTAGCATTCAGAGTCAATCTCAGGAGCTTCTAGAGATATTAAGGTAAGTGACCCTTACTCTAGTTCTGAAGATCTCTTCTAGTTCTAAGCACACATATAAACTTCCAGGAGGATTACACAGCCTGCAGAGGTTGAGAATGATTAATAAGGCCTGCTGTTATGCCGAAATGCACTGACCTATACTGTACCCTGTAGTCAAATTTCATATTGTGTAATTGTAATAAATGAAGTATGCCACGCCTAGATGAGCTAGTCCCTGGCAAATGTCCAGACAAGCCTAAAGGAAGAATGGCTCAGGCCGTGAGTGTAAGGTGCACTTTGATTGGTGTGTGGAGCTTCCTCAGGTGTGAGGTAACCTTCACTTCCTCAGAAGTTATGATCTGCAGTGGGGTATCCAGCCCACGTGAAACATGTCCATCACTTTGCCATGAACTTGAATGTGCTTCCTTTCTTCTTTAAGTTTTAATAACTAAGTTCTATTTGATTCCCCAGTTGGTGTCAGCATCTGGTCTTTCCTTAAATTTGAACTTACTGTTGACATTGGTAAGTCCAGAGGACACACACAGGCAGAGACAGATTGTCATGCCTTCAAATGAAAGCAAATGAAACTTAAAGTCCTTCTGCAAACAACTTTCCAAGTTTGGCTTGGTTTGGTTTGGTTTTTCAAGATTCCTGAAATGCCGTGATAATTAGAATGGTGGATCGAAAGCTTCAGGTATTTGTTAAAATCTTCCAAGCAAAATAATTTTGCAGAACACTGCTCTAGGTTATGTAGATAGTGGATAATAAAATGATGAAATCTTTGCTCCTTTGTAGGATCTTAGAACTGTGGAAGAGGATCATCTGCTTTTAGGTACACAGCTGAATAATTTTATTCTCTGTTTCTTAATTTACATTTCTATTATCAATGTCTAAGTGCCTTTGTCCATTTCTTAGTAATTTGTTCTTAAATAATATGCCACTAACATTTTCACAAGCTACTGTTGATTTTCAGTTTAATAGAACCTGGTTGACAATAGATGCAAAATATCTTTGCGATGTCAATTGTTTATTTTTTTTCCCCTTGACATAGAGGAAGATTAACACACACACACACACGCACACACACGCACACACCCTCACAACTCTAAACAAAAAAAATATGCCCCCAGAAAACTGGTAAGATTTGCTGTGGGATGAAAGCTTTAAGTGGCACTGCATCCAAATTTTCTGCATATGTCTGCAGATTTTTATGCGTTATTCAATCCATTAAAAAATACCTTAGAATAAAAAGCAAACACAATAGAATCTAAATGAGATAGTCACAGAGAACATCAAAAATAGTAATTTAAGCTCCCATACAATATCAAGCTTCTTCAGAGTCTATTTTTGGATCTTTGGGTACTCTTCTGAATCTAATTCAGTTTATATATGCATATGTACGTAGGGAGTAGCGGATAGAATTAATTATCCCAAACACCCTGCACCCACTCCTTTAATATTTCTTATGTTAACACACAAATCTGTTATCTTCATTACTATTATACTGCATTCAAATTACAACATAATTAGAGATCATTAACTCTCTCCTTTATAATCAACAATTTTCCCAGGCCTCAGATATACAGGCACCTCTAATGCATTCCTATTCATCTCACACTTTCATTTACCAGTGTCAAAGCAACTTTTTTACATCATTGCTATTTGTTTTAGTTTCTGCAGGCTGGCTGTTGGAAGACAGTTATTTCTCCTAAATTATCTCTTCCCCTAAATTTTGCAATTGTTTTTAAAATAAGAAAGAAAGAAACACTAGAAAAATCAGACACTTTGATTCCGTACTTTTTATTTTATAGACTAAGAGGCTTATTTATGTATGCTAAAAGCACACTGAAGAGGAAGACACTGGCTCTTCATTATTTTTTCTGGGCTTTATAAAGGAAATATGTAGAGAACAGATCATTCCTGAGGCATTATACTCATGTGCTTTAAAGATTATGAATACTCAATGTGCCCCAAAAAATGCTGTACACAAAAACATATTTATTGATTAATTTATGTAAATTCCGTTAAAGTTTCTTTCAACTTAATGTGCTTGTAGATATAAGATTGCATATTTAAGTTTGGTAGTACTGTGTTTAATCTGGAGCTACAATTCTAATGTCTAATAGGTTTTATTCTACTTCAATTTGTTGTATGGGTTGCCAGAATGTGCTTATAGAAGGCACTCTCAGGCATGAAAATAAAGTTATAAGCAGGCTGGCACATAACTATTTTTTAAATTATAAACTTCCCGAATTTTATGGAACTGTTTTCTTTTTCTCTTTCACTCACCAACCTATAACAACCCAAAGAACGTTCATTGTTCTGTACGGAAAGTCAGTTAAGGGAACTATACCTGCTTTTTCTGTCTCATTCAAAGAATAAATCCTTTCACTGGTCTGTCACTGTCTCTCATTCTCCTCTCCAGTTTTGCACAAGGCAGCCAGAGTGATTCTTCACAAATTCATCTGACCATGGCAACTCCTTCCTTAAAGGAATGAAATCATTTTCAATTGTCACTGGCACATGGTTTTGACCAGAAGATATAATCAAAATTATCTGCTGAATATTGAATGCCTTCAGGATAAAGTCCAAACAAACTCTAATCTATCTTCACTTAGCAGTGTTCGGTGACCTTTCAGCTTCATTACTGATCAGCACCCTCTGTCACGGAGGTGATATGAGGCCTCTTCCACAATATGTAGCAGGAGAAGAGAGGAGGAGATGAGATAATTGCTTCAGTATTTAAATCACTCAGCTCAGAAATGACACATGTCACTTCTGCACATATGTAATTGCCTGGAACCAGTCACTTGACTCTGTTCAACTGAAAGGGAGGTGGGGGATGGAATTGTAGTCTCCTTGTGCCTTGAAGAGGAAGGAATTGCTTGATAACTGACAGATTACCTAATTTTTGTCCTCCAACTCTAATTTAGGACCAACCACAAAAAGCCGATTACATGCCCTAACTAATCACAGAGGATGCCCCACTTTCAGTTTGCCCACCTCCAGATTCC
Source organism: Equus quagga (assembly GCF_021613505.1). Lineage (NCBI taxonomy): Eukaryota > Metazoa > Chordata > Mammalia > Perissodactyla > Equidae > Equus > Equus quagga. Next base: position 103,894,382 of record NC_060275.1, read on the forward strand.
CCATGTCAACAATCTCCAAGGAGTTCATATGTGAAGCTTTCCAGTTTTTTCCACTACAAATTTTCCCCACTCCCCTGCCTGCCTTTTATTCTCTGCCCAATGCAAGCGATGGTAGCTGACTCCCTTGCTGTGTCAAGCTCTGATGAATATCCTTTGTTCTCATCTGGGAGGGTTTTATTTCTTTCTATAACTATTAAGGAGACTTTGCAACAACTCTTACACTAAATGCACTTAATTATGTGGAGCCTTTACTTCTTAACTAAATAAACATCCTTTTGGATCATGTTACCAAAGAGTGTCCTTTTGTCCTAAAAACTTGCAGTCACTGCTAAATGAGTAGAGGCTTCTGCCTTCCTTACTTATTTTCCTTTTCTCATTTTTGTACTGTCTTATGAGTTCCCTGTATGATAGAAACATATTTCTCCAAAGAAACATAGTATATTCAAACCCATGCTATTACAACTCATGAGGTGCTTTTGAGATCCACATGGCATATCATTAACAGAGATGTACTAATCTTAACCTGATTTCTGTCTCCTTCCAGGATGAAGTACAATGCGTAATTATCTAATAGTGATTCAAACACTCATCTCATCCAGACCTGACTTAAAGGGCATACCTGCAATTCATCCTGATCTTAAATGATCTGTTGACAGTTTCTACCTTAGGAAAGAGAAAGGTAACCTTGTTTTGGATATGCTATTTCTTCTTAACACTCAATCTGCTTGGATAGTTGAGTTAATACTTATCATTGGACCACACAACCTAGCCAGAGGCAGAAAAACAGAAAGAGAGCAAGACAGTGAGAGAGAGAAAATGGACATTTACGTAGATAGTAATAGGACAGTATTAGTATAGAGTATTAGGAGTTGTTGATTTTGGATTGTAGGCCTCTTAACTTCATTTTCCACTCTATGGCTGCAGGTAAAGAAATTAAAAAGAAAATTAAGATTCTGCTTGACTCTTTAAGGATTATATGTTATTAAGTTAAAAGCATATACTCTGGTGAAATAGAAATAGAATCTAAGGTTCATTCTCTGGTATATTGCCTGCAGGAAATGCTGCCCTTCGTATAACACCACCCAAGTAAACAAAAGGCCCCCTTACTTGTCAAAGTCTTTTTCCTTTTATGTAAATTTACTTATCTGAAAGACTCACAGCAATGCAAATATTCTTATCTACTTATAAAGCATTACATAGTATTCTGAAATTATTTATGTATTAAGATTTATATGACAATTCAATGATAGCCAATTAATGATGCCTAAATTCATATAAAGAACCTTAGCAACTACACTGCATGGAGACACCTAAAATAGTACAGATGACTTGGAATCATTGTTACTAAAACGTCAGTGGGGGAGTTGGTGTGGAGCTCCTTACCTGCAACCTGTATAAGTACCACAGCTCTGGTAAATCTGTAGTGGGGGGCATAACTTTAAACTAGCGTCTCAGGCCCTTTTAAAAACTTACAAACAGACATTCTACAAATGCGTTAATCCCAAGGATACAAATCTATCCCTGGATTGTTTATAAATATCCTTGGAGTAAAGCCTATGCATACAATCTTATTAACATGTTTCTCTACCTAGGCTGTTCCTTCACCCCCATCAAGCAGTGGAAAGACTCTTTCCACAAGCAAATTCTTTTAAAGATTTTGAATGGTTGTCCTCTTCTTGGAAGTGTGATGGCCCTTATGGTCTGCAAAGCATAGAAAAGGTAGAGAAATTAAACCATCTGTTAAAATAAAACTTTCCAAACTTTCAGAAAGACTCCATCTCTCTTGGTCTAAGGTGCTTCTCTTACCCCTTAGGATTTCACTTAGGTTATTACTGGGTGACCAGTGAGATCAGATCTAGTTCCACCACTAATCAATTCTTCAGTGTTGTGTTCAATTTCTAAAATGCAGCCAGAGATTGATGTAATTATATTCTAACACAACTATCTGCATATCTTAGAAGTAGAATTCAGTAAAGTAGTGTGATGATTATCATAGGGACACTTCGAAACAGATTGAATTGAATTTTTAAATGAATTTGGAGATTTTACTTTAAAGAAAATAAAATTGACTTGGCGTTTAGGCTCCTGATTTCAATCTGAGGGCTGCTAATCCCCGGGATTAAAGGAAGACTCTATAGCACCTATTCCGGCCAGGCAGATAATTTTAACCAGTTTTCAGGTTTCAAATTTGAATAACAGTTTCCTGATTCTTGCTACTCCTCTTACCATTCTTCCCTTTCAAAAAAAATGTTTCTCAGGTCAGCCCTGATGGCCTAGTGGTTAAAGTTTGGCCTGCTCCACTTCAGCAGCCTGGGTTCAGTTCCCCAGGTGTGGAACTACACCACTCATTTGTTAGTGTCCATGCCATGGTGGCAACTCACATTAAAAAACAAAAAAGAGGAAGATTGACAACAGATGATAGCTCAGGGTGAATCTCCCTAAGCAAAACATGATGATAATAATCTTTCTCCCACACTGTCTCTTTTTTCAAAAGAAAATATGCTTCTCAACCTTCTTAAAATTTACTTTGGTGCATTGCCCTTGGGGGTTGAAATCTCCAGGACACAAAACAAAGGGGGTTATTCAAAACATTCACCACCATTGTAAAAAAGTGAATGACTCTAATGACTAGATAGCAAATATTTTACAAATGACATTTTTAGATTTTTACATTGAGTTCTTTGAAAAACATGAAGAAATCTAATTATTAGTGGATGCATGATTATCAATCAATTTTATGGTAAATCACTCTGCATCTTTAGTCATAATTCTTTGAAGGAGTTCAGAAATGTGACATTGTTATAATAAAATCTCTTCTACTCCCATCTACTTATTTCTGAGACTAACACTTCTCAGTGCTTAAATCTGTAAAAATAGGAATATAGGAATCGGAATGATGCTGACCCTGTCACATTGCTTTATTTTAGCAATAAGCAAGATGAATAAGATGAATAAGTGACATTCATATATAGATTCAATAAGATATTGATATTCAGTAAGATCTATCTATACATATATGAATTTACAAGGAAAACATTTATTAAGGGATGATCTTTCTCCAAAATGCCTTTTTAAATAATTGTGCTTCAAAATCCACCACATGTTTATGTTTTGGTTCAATTTTTAACAAATAATAGTTAAATTAATAATTCAAAAGAAAAAATATGTAAAACTGTATGGCAACAGAAAATTGACATTTTAAATGATTCCTTTGTCCATATGATCAATACACGGCTTTGTAGGAGGGGAATAAATTTTCCTGTATCCTTCTAAGTTCTTCTGGCTGGTCTAAGAATTCAATTGACAGGAGGCAGAATAACAGGAGAAAATCAAACAAATTTTAATAACATATATACATGGAAATGACCCAGGAAAACTGAGTAACTCAGAAAAATGGCCAAAACGACCACCTTAAATATCATCTTCAGGTAAAGACAAAGGATGATGTTGGGGTAGTAGTTTGAGTCTTCAAAGAGGAGAAAGGCAATTCACATGGAGATGAAACAACAAGTGTTTGGTAAAAAAATGTTTGCCATGCCTTGCAAAGACAATGACACAGAGAGGACTTTGATCTAATGGGCCTTGCTGTCCTTCTTGTCAACCACACATGGTTCGTATTGTGCTATAGTTATCTAAGGTGATAGCTCCTTCCTGGAAGAGGCCTTCTATCTTAAATTCTTTAGGTAGTCAAGAGGAAGGTCAAAGTTTCTTCCTGAGTCTTTTGTTCTTAAAAGTAATCAAGCCAAAGACACACATTTTAAGGCAGCAAATTCTGCTCCCCTACAAATCCTGATTGTCACCTTTTTTTAACCATTTTCTTTAGATATTTGGTTAATTGCTATGTAATTAAAGCTTCATAATTTTAAAAGAAATATTAAACATTGCTAACTTGTGAGGATTAGATCATTTATATTTGTATAAATATATATCATGTTATTAACGTATGTCTTCTGGCAATAGGTAATAAAAAGGTGGGAATCAATATTAAAATGTGATAGTTTTGAAATGTGATTATTTTATAATGATAATAGATTAGCGGAAATAAATTCTTCCATGTTATAAGAAATAATATCATAGAAAAGAGTTTGAAAAATTCACACAGTTTTTTGCCTCCTTTCCTTGTGCATTTCCTTGTCTGTTTTAAAACAACTGAATTGAATTTTTTCAGATTATTTTTGAATCTAGCATTTTGGTATTCCTCATCACAGAAAGCAATTTACTCTTAATCTTACAAGATGTATTATTTTTTATGGGAAGTCTAAGAAAACACTATTAGAGTTCTAATTTTACTTTATAATGTAGATATCCTTTATCTTAGGAGTCACATTTACAAAACTTTCTTTTTTTTTTCATTTGTGCAGATTTAATACTCCTAGGTATTAGAGATAAGTAAAATGATACAACAGAAAGGACACTGTTATATCACACAGACCTTGCTGTAATAGTAATCTTTTTAAATAATTAAATTAATTTTATCCCTTATTTTGAATGTACTTTGGTATTTTTTATCTTCAGCTATTTTGAGTGAATATTCAGGAAAAGGTACTAGTTTGTATTATTGTTATCCTTATGCTCCATGTTAGCAGTATGTCTTCCTTTGGGCAACTGGTACTGTCCACTGGTGAAATGCACCACAGACCTTCTATCTACCTTACCAGTGACCCATTGAACCTGAATACTCCTCTCAGTGTGAAATTGTCAATGCTTTTGTAGATGTGGGTTCAGGGGTCAACTCCAAACCATGGAGAGAAACTGATGTGCCACTACTAAATTATGGTCACAAATGTTGACTTTAGTTCTGATTAAACTTTAAATTATGAATATTTGTAGTTATAGAGTTCTAGGAGAATTGGTGGCATTTTAGATGCACAGATACAATGTAGACAGTGATATCATCTTGCAAAATAAATGCTGCCATTTATTTAATATGCTTGGCATTACCTAGGGCTAATTATGTTTCAGAAGCTAAAATTGTAAACATCGCTTTTATCACTTTCCACATTCCTTCGTCAAACATGCACACATGCACGCACTGTACACGCACAATTATATGGTTGCTATTGGAAAAATGATTTCCCTGATAAAATGTTTTCCTCAACTTGGTATAATCAAATTTATTGTGTTCTCAATAAGCTTTGTGCTTTTGAGCAGATAAATTTTAACTCATGTGGGAATTATTGTTATTCAATTGATACACAAAAAATCCAGGATAAAAGCTTTCTTGTATCTTTGTATTTCTTTAGCAACAGCCATGAGATCCTTGCCAAATGCAAAAAAAAAAAAAATCATTTTCATGTTTCTAAATGTTGTTTTAATGCTTGTAGATGTTTATCCTGCAATTTTATAGTTTACCAAAAGTTGCTTAAACTTAACAAATTATCTTCTATTTGGCTGATGTCCCTTGAGTTCAGATATAAAGCCATCTTTATAATTTCACAGCCTAACCTGTTATTTAAAATTGAAATTGAAACAGTTTAATTTTGTATGTAAATGTTTTTAAAAAATAAAGAATCACATATTTCTCTGTGATTCGAAAAATGCATTTAAAAAAAGACTTCTATTCATCCAATTAACCCTATTTAGTCCTTTGACCACTTAGATTTAACACTATGGATCCACGAAAAGAAATATTTAGGGAATAAACAACACTTTAAAGATTTTTAAATAGACTTATTTGGAAAAGAGAATAGTAATAAAATATAATTCTCTCTCTTATAGTGTCAAAGCAATTTTAATTTTATAAAAATTTATTAAATTTTGAGTAAATTCCATACTAGGAACAAATTAACACTATATTTCCTCAAGGAAATGCATGATTTATTGCAGTGTTTCAAATATAGGAAGCATTCATACCACGTATAATATTATTTATTTACTATTTTAATGAGTCATTAAAAACTAATTAAAAGTGAAATGTCATAGAAAGAAGAAAGTCTAAGTTTTAATAAATAGAAGAAAACATAAAAAATAAATGCAGAATCATATCACATAGAGAGTTGGCTTCTAAATTTGGCTAATAAAAAGTGATCAAAATCACTCAAAATCTCTTTGGAATATGCTTCATAGGAAATTGCTATACTGTTCTTAATATGTCTATTAAAATTTATTTTTATGTTAGAATTTTTTTCTTTATATAAGCATCCTATAGGCCATTGTTTTCGTTTTAGAACTAGCATTCTACTAAAAATATATGTCCTTCAACAATAGACTCACACCCAGATCGAGGAGCTGCTCATACTTCAAAAGCCAAAGTGGATCTGAGAGCAACTGAGAAAGCATTGGATACAGGGGTCCCATTTTACCCATTTTATGGTCAAATCTGAGATGAGACAAGGATAGGAATCACTTGTGACATTCATATTTTATTTTTCCTTCCTTTTTATTTTCCTTTTTGGCTGAGCGACTTATATTTCAATTTTTCTAATTTAAATATGTACAAAATTTATTTTATAAAATAAATAAAATATGTTTTTCTATTTACAAAACAGATAACTGTTAATATGTTCCTCAATAAGAATACTGACAATATTATCAATCAATGTGGTTTACGTTAACAAAAGTACAAGTTTCTATAAAAATTAAAGTCATTTGTATTATTTCAAAATACCGCTAATTTTTGTATAAAGTTAGAAAAGGTAAATGTACTCTCTTCACCAACTGAGTTGGCAACTGAGAATATATTTCAAAATAAAATGCAGTATATATTTTGTTCAAAAAGTTTTCTTTGAAGTTCTTTAAAGTGAATCTGCAGACTGTCTTCTGATCGTATTGTATTATTTCTCAGCGCCTAGCATAGGAGGCAGAATATCTTCTTCATCTACTTCTTTATCTACACTGCTATCTCTTTTGGAAAAAAAAATTACTTATATATTTTATAATTTCTAAAATAGCTTCAGTGTGATATTTAAGTGATTTAGTAAGATTTTTCAGGTAATATAAAGGATTTTGCTTTTTGTTAATTGTTGACCAAATGAGTAAGTTTAGAAATCTGTGGGAGATATACTCTAACGACTGCCACCATCAATTCCTTCCCACCCTGTATAGACATGCAATTCTACCCAATCAATAATTAGAGGCTGTTTTACATCCTCTTAAATCTGGATTGGTCTTGTAACTTGCATATTCAACAGAACGCGAGGCAGTGATGCTGTGCAAGTTTCAAGTCTGGTAGGTTATTTATTTATTTATAATTGAAATATATTTGACATATAACATTGTATAAATTTAAGGTGTATAACATGTTAATTTGATACATTTATATATTGTAATGTGATTGCCATTGTAGCCATAGTTAGCACCTCTATCATGTTGCAAAATTAGCATTTCTTTTTTTGTGTTGGGAATAATTAAGATCTAGTCTCTTATCAAGTTTTATTATAATAATACAATAGTGTTGTTTATATTCATTATCCTATGGTTTAGATCTCCAGGACTTATTTGTTTACTAGTTGCAAGTTTGTGCCCTTAAACAATGTTGTTTCAGGTCTGGTAGTTTAAGTTTAAGAAGCCCAGACGTTTCTGCATTATATCTAGGGAAAGCCATTCACCATGTAAGAAATCCCACTTTCCCAAGACTACCATGTTGTGAGGAAGCTCAAGCAAGCTACACAGAGATGCAACATCGAAGACAGCTGAAGAACCTGGACAGACAGCTGTGAGAACTGAGACTCTGACATAAGACCCTAGTTGAGTAATTGCAGCTGCCCATGGCCATTCCAGCTGTCCCAACCAAGACCTCAGATACTGTGGGGAAGATACAGCCATTGTTTCTCTGCTCTATCTGAATTCCTAATCCACAGAATCATGAGGAACTAAGATAGTTGCTTTTTAGGGGTAGGTAATTATACAGCCATAAATAAATGTAACAAAGCCTTATTCTGAAGGACCTGAGGGTGCTATGTCTGATAAATGATAATAATGGTAAAAGTAATTACTATTTCTTGATCCTTTACAGTGTTTTGGTAGTGGTTTTATATATAAAAATCACATCTAATCCGTATGACAATCCTCAGAGGTCGATATTATTACTATCCTAAGTAAATTAAGACTTAGAGAAATGATGGGCAGAGATATTTAATACCAAGGGCAGCCAAGACTGGGCCTCAGGTCTGACTTATTCAAACTCAAGTCTTCAGCTTCAAGAGGTGCCTGCTTGTGCCAGAGGTGAGGGAATAGCACTGGGGCTTGGACTCCAAGCAGGTCTCTCTCTTGAGCTGGGCAGGTCCAGCTCAGTCAGTGTATTAGTTTTCCCTTGCTTCCATAGCAAACTTCCACAAATTTTGTGAATTAAAACAACACCCATTTATCTCACAGTTGTGTAGGTCAGAAGTCTGGCAGGCCCTATTGGGTACTCTAGTTAGGGTCTTACAAGAATATAACCAAGCTTTTGGATGGAATGAGATCTTATCTGGAGGCTCTGAGGAAGAATCTTCTAGGCTCATTCAGGTTATTAGACACGCTAATTCCTTCTCTCAGCTTCCGTGTGGTCTCCTACATCTTCAAACCAGCTACACAAATCAAACCCGATTCTCCTTCTGCCTTGTTCTCTGACTTGTGGTCCTGCCTTCCTCTTCTACTTTTAAGAGCTCATGTGATTTTATTGGAATCATTTGGATAATCCAAGATAATCTTATTTTAATGTCATCTGAAAAGTTCTTCTTGCCATGTAATATAACACATTCACAGGAGTGACACCAGTAAGTGAATGTTATGGGGGTCAAAATTCTACCTAGGGTAGCCACTGAGTGCTGGGCTGCTCTGGCTTTGTGGCTCATCCTTGAGGAATACTCTTACCTGGTGGTCTGGCCTTCTTCTGTGACCAGTCTCCTCATAAACAACCTGTCCTGCCACCCAATACCACCATGGGAAGGAACTCTGTCAGTCCTTGGAGTCTTGATATATGTTGTTTCCTTTGCTACTACCCCTTTGCCCTGCCCTTGTGCTGAAGAGAGAATGCTCCATTCCACCAATTCTTAGCCATCTCATCGTAAAGACGTTACACTTACCACTGCTAGTAAATATACCACACATTGAGAACAATTGTTTTTGCAGAAGATCTCACAATCTAGTGAGACCGGCTTAATGTATAGTTGGAAAACAAAAAAAGCTAATATTTACTATATCAGATCTTGTGTGGAATATTAATCAATAATATGCTAATTATATAGTGGATTAAGGATTCAAAATTGCTTTATCTAGATACAAAATCAGGTTCTTATGTTTTGTAAAATAATTTTGATTAAATTATATTAAAAATGTGATCAGGATCTTGATTCCAGAAACTGTCATCATATGTATACACTAGATTATATCTTGTTATACATTTGTTGAAAGCAATGACCTTATAAATGTAAGATGAAACAAACATGAACACTGAACAAACAATAAAAATTTATCGAGACCAACTCTAATAAAGAAATTAATCGTTTTATCTCTGGTCTTCCATATCAGAGCCACAGACTGATATCCAGTTGCTAATTTGTTTTATTCTGCAGAACTTTGTATGTAATCATTTGTCAGCAAGCACACCTTCATTATTACCTGATGAGTTCTTTGAAATTAGGAACTGAATATCTGAAGTCAGGACTTCAACGTAATAATTAGCGTATTTATTGCACTTAACTGAATGCCTACAACTCACTAGGCATTTTGTTATTCAACAAATATTTCTGAATGCACACATCATACTTGGCTCTCTATTAGGCTTTAAAATTTCAAACATAAAAGTTACAGTCTTTGCATTCAAAGAATCTATGCTCTGTGGACAGACACTCATAATGAGTTTATGAACTCAACAAGGGCATGCTGTGCATCAGAAATAAAACTGCTGAGATCTTAAGGCAAGAAAAAAGAGTGCTCTTTCTAATATGTGAATCAGATATTGTGTCTCCCTGACTTAGATCCTTTCGATGATTTCTACCATCTACTGAAAAACTTATCCATGACCCTCATTCACTGAGATATTCATTCAGCAGGCCTTTCAAGCCCTATTATGCCTCAAGAATTATTCCCAGTGATAGTCAAAGTTGATAAATTGTCCCACATCTTGAGAAGCTTCTGGTCTACAGGTTAGAAAATAAGGAAATAAGCAAATATGTGCATAAGAAAATAGGGAAATAAACATTCTTTGAAACATAATTGCATATAAATATTATAAAGATATTAGATATGTGTATGTAAAATTATTTTTTAGGCGTTATACATACATAATAAGTTGGTGCTACATGCTCTGAAGTAAATGAAAAGGTGATAGGGAGAAAGTTTCAGGATAGGGAGGAGTCGTCAGTGTGGCTGCTTTGGATTGGAAAACTGCGAAGATCTCGCTGAGAAAGTGCCTTTTAGCTAAGATGAGAGCCCAACATTCAAACTTCTAGAAGAGCGTTCCACGTAGAGTACATGGTTCCCTGTTACCCAATCTCAATGAAAAATTCCTTAGCAGAGAATAAGCTTGAAATAGGCCAAGAATATAAAGACATCGTCTGTCTTGAAAAGCAGTGTTTAAGGGGGGCAGTGACATGAGATGAAGTCAGAAATTTTGTTTATGTGTTTATTTATATATTTGTGTCTATTTCTTCCTTTAGAATGGGCAAAGACTGCATGTAAGCAAAGACTTCGTCTTTTTCAGTTACGGCTCCCTGCAGCTAGGACATAGTAAAAGTATGCATATTATAAAAAAGTAAATAAATATTTATTGATGGAATATATTAATTTTAGTTTGGGGCAATTAAATTTGCCAACTCATTAAAAAAAATGAGGGAAAATTTATTTATTTATTTATTTATTTATTTATTTATTTGGGGTGGGTGGGGAAGATTAGCAGTGAGCTAACATCTGTTGCCAATCTTCCTCTTTTTCCTAGAGGAAGATTGTCACTGAGCTAACATCCGTGTCAATCCTCCTGTATTGTGTATGTGGGATGCTGCTACAGCGTGGTTTGATGAGCAGTGTGTCAGTCTGTGCCTGGAATCCGAACCTGTGAACCCCAGGCCACCAAAGCAGAACCCACAAACTTAAGCACTATGCCACCCGGCTGGCCTAATTTCTGTTTTTAGATAATATTGGACACCTAGTTGCTAAAAGAAAGATTCCATCACATTGAACTCTTGGTGGAAGTAATCAAAAAAATTATAGTAAAATTAATAATAAAAATCAACAATTTGGTACAGTCTTGGAAGAATTATATATACTATTGCAATAATAAACACAATTGTGGACTGTTGAAAAAAAGTAATATAATAACCAGACAAAAATTCAGAAAACATAGAAACACATCTCTGATTATCTTCTTCTAGAAAGAGATGAAGTATATAAATATCTAGGAAATATCTAGTTATTATTTCTTGTAGTCATGCATTTAGCAATCAATAAATACCACACTAGTCAAAGTTTAACACACCTCCAGTCAAAACTTTAAATTGCTAAAGTCTAAATTGCTAAAATTGCTAAATATTTCTAAATTTTACATTATTTCAAAAGGTAGCACATTTTAACTTAGAGATTTTTTATTATTAAGACAATATCAGAAAAACGTGGGAAAGTAATTTACTTGAATCACGTACAACTCTAAGATTCCCTTTTCTGAGAAGTAAACATTCTCATACTTTCATACTAGCTTTGCAAATTAATTTTTATGAAGGAATCTTGTAGTTTAACACAATCTATGCATGCTTCTTACCTCTGCTATTCTAGTTTGGTTTTCATTTAAACCAGCTAAAGTAAGCCCATAGGGGCATACATTGAAAGGATTTACGTTTCTTTCACTTAACCATTTTTTAAGCACTGACTCTTTCTTGTTTTTAGCTTCATCAAAAATAAGACCACAACATAACCTAGAATATGTTTTCTCATTTCATTTCACTTTTATAATGTCTCTTAAAATTTGTAGTAAATGCCAAATGTTATTTTAGTCCGGATATATAGAGTAACATGCATGAAAGAAGCCAAGGAAACTAATGGCATCTAGTGTCATTCAATAGTCTTGATCTAGTGCATTTTCAGAAGCTATTCAAAGACCCAGATATTCATATTCAATGTTAAATTGTATAAAATGAAATCAGAGCTATCAGTTTCCTAAATATTAGTATTAGGTTACAGACAATGAAGAAGATAATTTGCCAAATGGATATTTACAGAATCGTAAATTTATGTCAAATTCCTTTCCAAAAGTATAGAGCATTACAATTTGCCTAATAACTTACAGTCCATATATGAAGTTTATATTTATATGATTTTATTTTCATGGAATAAATGAATAAATAAATGTCATACTTGAAAAGAATATGATAAATGTGATAAATGTCAAAACTGAAAGTGAATTAGTTTGTTTTCTACAATTTGAAAGGGTAAACTTGTATAAATGTTACTGTTCCTACACATAGGAAAAGGAAAGCACATTAACTTTATTTGAATTCATGAAATTTTGAGCCACTTATATTCAATCAATAATGAACACGTGGGTTGATTATTCCCAAACTGTATTTTTCAGACCATCAATATCTCAAAAATTCCATTTGTATTTTTGTATCAAGGTCCTTATAAAGTTTAATTTAATGAAGATTCTAAAGTAACTTTTAAACCTCTCATCATCATTTGTATTTGATAGTGATTATTCATTGTTATTTATAATAATAATTGCATGCATTTTATTCATATAAACAGATATGTCAATACTTTAAAATATTTAGTCCTATGGGTTCCCAAAGTGAGGCTTTGAAGTAGACACAAACAATATGCCCCCAAATAAGTCAACTCTGAGTAGAAGAGGAAAAGAAAGAAGTCAAAGCTTACTCCATAAGTTCTTTCCGCTATTCTTTCCTGTTTTATTGCTTGATTAGCTCCTGAGGGCAGGTCAGCTAGATGTCCTTCTATTCTTCAAGGGAACACAGAATCAATAAAAACCCTGATTTTATCCTAGAGCCTCTAGAAGGAACTCAGCCGTGTGGAACCCTGATTTCAGCTAATACCTACTTTGGACTTCTGATGTTCAAAACTGGAAGATAGAAAATTTATGTTGTTTTTAGCCACTAATTTTGTGGTAATTTGCTAAAGCAGTAATAGAAAACTAATAGAAATTTGGATACCAAGAGTGTGTTTAATATTTCTCTCTTGTTATATTATCAACTTTGTGAATAAAAGAATTTCCACTCTTTTGAATATAATGTCTCTTTTATCGAAACACCATTAATATTAGATTTCTATTGCAAGAAATTGGCTTCTGTGACTGTGAGGGTTGGCTAGACAAGTCTGAAATTTGTAGGGCAGGCATTCAGGAAGGGTAGACTAGAACTCTTGAGCAGAGGCTGAACTGTTGTCCAGAGACAATATTTCTTCTTAATCAGGGAAGCTTCACACGTGCTAGTAAGGCCTTTCAACTGGTTAAAATAGGACCATTTGGATTATTTACCATGATCTTTTTTGCTTAAAATCCATGATTATGTATTTTTAAAATATCTGCAAAATATTTTCACAGAAACACCTAGATTAGTGTTTGGTTGGACAACTGGGGACTGTAGCCTAGCCAAACTAATACATCGAAGGACTAATACATCTGGTAAAACCAATATTTTGAATATAAGGGGGTGAGGTAGATTAAAATAAATTGAGATGACGATAGAGATGAATGTACTTCTCTGTTAGCTAAAACAATAGATAGTGTTTCCATCTTGGCTTTATGCTCCAGAATGTACAGCTCTACCCAAGGAATAAGAGCATTCTACCCCTCCTACACCTTTCTCCCAAAAGAGAAGTGGGGGCAGGGATTTGTGGTGACAACAAGGCTAAGGCTCGCAATCCATAAACTTGAATTTGCTTTTTGTAATAACTCCACTGAAAGAAGCCAGAGGCTGAGGCTACCACGTAACTCCTTAAAACATCAAAATCTAGGTACTTCTTTTCTACATGAGTAAACCAAAAACCCTTTCCAAGAACTGCTCTGAGTGCATTCTGCTGACCGTTAATTTAGAAAGATGAAACTTCACAGCCTGAAGGGGAGGAGATAGGTCATAACAGACATAGGTTGGAGAATTTCAAAAAGATTGCTTAAAGGAATACTGAAAACCTATATTTGCAGATCACAGATTTTGTACACAAAAACCCATATATGATACATAAAAGTATTATCATTTTTTTCCTGAGGACTAAACATTGAAGATCTATTCAATCACCACTATGTCTGGGAAAGTGAAATAAAAGGATCTTTTTGTTGCCTGAGATATATAAGTTTAGAATATATAACATATGGTTCTGCTGATGATAGACTAATTTCCTCTTCAGAATCCTTATCCTCAGCAATGGGAAGTCCTGGTGCATCCTAGAGTATTATGAAGGTAGAAAACAAGGCCCAGTGCTCCCTTTCAATCTATATTCTCATCGTTACCCCAATATGAGGAGAAGCCTAGTGAAAATAGGAGATAGTCTACTCCATCCTCATTGTTACTGTCATAACTTGACGGAGGGCTCTGGGAATGAGAGCAGCGCCTAAGTGAGATCGACATAAAAGAGAAGGCTAGAAGGCAAGACGGCACATTCTCATGGGAAGATTGGCTCCATGGTCTTAAAAAACACTAAAGATTAGAAATAAGATCAAGTGTGTCAACTGATGGTTCCACCGGACCATCACATCGCTAGAGATTGTCACACTATGCTATGTAGTATTTCTCTATATAACCAAATATGTCTTTTATAGAATTGTTTTATCAGCTTAGATTGTAGACTTCTTGTGTGTTTTTGCCAATGTTTAGTGTGAAACAAAAATAATAAAGATTGAAGTTATAGTCAATAGAGAAATGGTGGCTCAATCACGCTCTAGGTGGTTTATGTAGTTGTTGAGATTTTACTGGCTGATGCATTCTATGTGATAAGTGATCTAATGATTGGTATAGACCTGAGGAAGATAACTTTAGGCACTTTTGAAAATTCAGTTTATAAAAGCAGAATGGAGGTTAGGAACGTGAATTTGTGGCCTCTGGAAGCAGAATATTTTGATCAACATCACTTACAATATAAGCTCTTTAAATTAAGCAACTCTTTTCTCTCTTGTCTACTACATAGGATGTTAATCTTAACCCTCATTCTCATATACAATAGTAAATGTGTTGAAAATGAAATAGAATAACTAACAACCAAGTCTGAAGACTGTGAAGAAAATGAGGGGAAGGTACAATAGTTTAAAAAGGCTACCAGAATTTGGAAAAGGGGAGAAATGGTAAGCCACTCAAAGGGAGTGATTTCCCTTCTAATCAGGTGCAGAGTATTTATACAAGAGTAGCCTGTAGAGTCTTGAGTTTATTGATTAACTTACAAAGGAGTTAATAAAGTTATAGGTCGCCTAAAAGTCTTGTGTATTTGTGTGTTCAGGAATATATGAATTAATTGTGTAGAAAAAGACTATTATTATTATTATTTGGATTAAGACAGGATAGAGTTTGAATTCTAACTCTATCACATTTTGATCTGTGGCTTAGACTCTCTAAGATAATATTTTCATCTTCATCATAAAAATCATAATTCTTTCCAAGGGTCTAATTAATTTAAGATTGTTTCTAAATATAATGAATCACTTAGATTGCAAAATAAAATTCACTTACCCAAAATGAAAGACTGAATATACGAGTTAACTGATTTAAATAAATTGTCATATTTGAACCATCTAGTTTAAATATTTGGGTATGCTGTTAATTTTTTTATAGGTTTATTTGATAACCTGCACTTTTTTATACTTTACTTGAAGTGACTTTATTTCATGCTTTTCCAACAATAGTCAGTGATCCTGGTAGTATTGTTAGCAGAAAGCATCAACTTCAAGCTCTCACCTATAGGCCAGGGATGGGAATAGGGGTGGATCAGGGGCAGAGGGAGACACCAGCTATTTAGGACACCTGCAAACGTTCCTACTTTATAACCATCAAGAATTTAATAAAACATTTTCCTTCCCTCTCTGCATTCATTTTTAAATGGTGCCAAAAAAAAAAAAAAATCCCCTCAAACAAGCACACAACAGCATCCAAAAAACTAGTGTAGGTCCTGCAACAGAAAATAGCGTTCAAACAGTGGGCCCAACAATTTAGTAAGAAACTCAGGCCAGCTAATTCAACCCTTCATCTGAAGATTGAATACTGTGAGTGCTGTTTCCAGCACCTGTGGCAGATGGTCAGTGGAGGAGAAACTGTTCCAGTCAGCACATCTCCATCTTTAAATCCCCACATACAAGTCACAGATGGCAGTGGGAGTGGCGCACAGTGCAGCTAGGGCTCGGAAAACAGACCTCGGTCCATGTGAGATGTGCTATTAAAGATATGCCTGCCTTGCTGGCAAACGAGCCAAAATCCACCTCTGCCCTGGGAAAATCAGAACACTGAGCAAAGAACAGTGTAAACTCTACATCTGTCCAATTTCAGAATGAGGGGTTACATGCACACGGTACATTTAAATCTTCACTCCAACATACATAAAGAGCACCATAACGAAGAGAAACAAAAAGCTAATTTCTTCAATTTCCTCTCACTCTCTTCGAATCTAGCAGCAAGAAACTTAACAGTTAAAAAAAGGAAATAAATGTTTTATTTCATTAACCCTCTCCAAACACCTTGATTATTAATTAGAGCTTACAGCAGGGTAGGACTGTCCTGAAGGCATGTTTTATATATTTATTGGCCAATGATTATTAGAATTGGCTATCAACATTTGAAATTCATGAAATATCCATAGAAAAATCGATTTTGCTTGCTTACCTTAAAAAAAATAAAGACCATGCTACCTTAACTAGCTGGGTTTTGCGTCAGTGGAGATGTATGCCTTCTCTACTCTGCCATGATGCCAGACCTTTCTGGTTTACTTACACCTGAGCTGCATCACTCAGCTGCGTCACCTGCCTGGTTCCTAGTTCGGTACAACGGAAACACTTGTTCTCAAACTTTAATGTGCATCAAACCACCTGGAGGGCTTATGGAAACAGGATTGCTCTATCCTATCTCCAGAGTTTCTGATTCAGTAGCTCCTTGGGGCTCAAAAATGTGCATTTCTAAAAAATTTCCAGGCGATGCTGATGCTGCTGGTCTGGAGATGACACTTTGAGAACTGTTCCACTAGACTCGAATTTAGTCAACTAGTATTTATAGTATATTCTTAGTGCAATCTCATGTTCTATGGGGCATAAGTAAAGAAAAAGCTCCCTCCAGTAACTTTAGCTCCATTAGAGAGTGTATTAATTTGCTAGGGCTGTCATAACAAAATGCCACAGAGTGTCTTAAACAACAGAAATTTAGTTTTTTCACAGTTTTGGAGACGGGAAGTTGAAGATGAAGATGCCAGCAGGGTCGGGTTCTTCTGAGGCCTCTCCCCTTTGCTTGCAGACAGCAGCCCTCTTGCTGCTTCTTCACATGCTCTTCCTTGTGTGTGAACCTCCCTGATGTCTTTCTCTTCTTTTAAGGACACCAGTTATTTTGGAATTGGGCCCATCCTCATGGCCTCATTTTAACTTAATCACTTCTTTAAAGACCTTGTCTCCAAATATGGTTACAGTATTAATCGGGGTTCTCCAGAGAAATAGAACAAATAGGAGATACGTACACATATATATATATAAATTTATAGAAAGAGGTTGTGAAGAATAGGCTCATATGATGATGGAAGCTGAGAAGTCCCACACTCTGACATCTGCAAGCTTGACCTAGGAAAGCTAATTGTGTAATTTAGTATGAGTCTGAAGACACAATAACCAGGAACACTGATGTCCGAGGCGGGAGAATAAAGCTGTCTGGGCTCAAACGGAGAGTAAATTCACTGTTCCTCCACTTTTTTGTTCCATTCAGACCCTCAACAGGTTGGTGATGCCCATCTGCATTGACGAGGGTCTTCTTTCCTCAGTCTACCCACTCAAATGCTAATCTCTTCTGGCAAGACTCACAGACACACCCATAAATAAGGTTTTACCAGTTGTTTGGGCATCCTTAGCCCAGTCAAGTTGACACATAAAATTACCAATGATAATTACATTTTGAGTTACCCAGCGTTGGGATTTCAACACAGGAATTTTGAGAAGATGCAGTTTAGCCCATAACGGTAGGTAAAAATAAATCACAGGAAGTAGAAACTTAAAACTATAGAAGCTGACGTTTTGTACAAACTTTAGGCTTGCTTAGCTACATCCTCTGAGGGACTAAAAATTCTATCTAGGCATCTGTCTAGTGTTTGAAAAACATATTACAAGCTGGCAGTTAACGTTGCTGAATCTTGTGGTTAGGACCCCTCTTAGAGTCCTTCTTCTGTTTTCTGAGTGTCTGGAACCATTCATATGCATGTGGTACATTAGTGGATTTTAAATTAGTCCAGCTGCTCTTAACAGAATAGTTGTCCAAAATTCCATTAAGGCAGACAAATATTTTAAAAAATCAGTAAAATTCTACTATTCATATGTTTCTACCATTAATTTTTGGTGAACATTTTATAATTCTGGATCCCCTCTTAGAAACACCATAATCTTGGTGATAAAATAGTCCTATCTCTTACGGCTGTTGTGAGGATTAAATGAGTTATTATTAGTAAAGTCCTTAGAACTAGAACCACGCCTGTTATATAGTTAGCACTATATAAACATTAGGTATTATTATTATAATTATTATATATTAATACCCATTTATCTGTATATGTTTTAATAGCTAATATTTCTTAATATGGATATACCATACTTTAATTATCTATAGATTGGTATGTATCTTTTTTCATTATTATATTGAAGATGCTTGCAAACATGTTGAGTCTTTTATGACTTGTAAAGATAAAGAGCTTTGCACAATTATTCTATTATTTTCTTATGTAATTATTAGAAATGGTAAATCTTTTTTCTTTTATTTATTTATTTGTTTATTTTTTTGAGGAAGATTAGCCCTGAGCTAACATCTACCACCAACCCTCCTCTTTGTGTTGAGGAAGACTGGCTCTGAGCTAACATCCGTGCCCATCTTCCTCTACTTTATATGTGGGATGCCTGCCACAGCATGGCTTGACAAGTGGTGCGTAGGTCCACACCTGGGATCCGAACCGGCAAACCCTGGGCCCCCAAAGCGCAACATGTGAACTTAACAGCTACGCCACCAGGATGGCCCCAACTGCTATATAAATAGCTTGTAACAGTTTTCAATTTCACCAAGAAAAATTTGAGAGTAAAGTAGTTTTTAGGAAGAATTTTACAATTATTTTATCTTTTCCTTTTAGCTTCGTAACGTGATAAATATATGCACTATGTCAAAATGCCATTTAAGTAATACTACAAGCACACACACACACATTCATATACATTTTTAGAAAAACATTTTATAGATTAAATGCCATCATAAGTGGTTCATATAATGGTTGTTTTAGGTATCTTATTGTGGGCTGGATTAAAAAAGGTAGAACAAAAAAGTGAAGAACATATAGATTCCATATTTAAAACACAATAAATATAAAAAGAAAAGTAAATACATTTAAGCATATGACTTAAAAAAAATCCATGCCAACTTTAATAAAACAATGTTGTGTCAACAAATAAGAAATTATGACGAAGGTTAAATAAGGCATACATATTGATAAGAAACACATGATGATACCAAAAGGTAAGCAAGGAAGAATTCATGAAAGAACTATAACTGATTAAAAACTATGGAAATATTTTAATATTCATTAGTATTCAATTAAAAAAGAACTATATCTCCCTTATTGGGAAATACATTAAAATGATAATAAGTGCTGATGAATAGTACACCACTTTGTATGTTGTGTAAATTGTTGTAAAATATGTGGCAAAAATAATTTGGCAAAATATATAGAAAATGTTAAACAATGAGCATAGCCTTTAATTGCATTTGTAGAGATACATTTCAAAAAATATTCTGAGATTCTCAGAGATGTTTATCATTTTATTGGCGAATGGGACTATGAACTACTTACACAATGTTTATAAAATGATAGAGACATATGGAAAGTAATTTTATTAAAATTGCACAAGAAGTCTGAAAAAAAAGTAAAAGCAAACATTAGGTTACATTAAAAATAAATTATATGCTTAGGAAAAAAGCCTTGGTGAAAACATACAAAAACATTAACGATGATTGTCTTTTGCTAGAGGAAATATGCTTATTGTTTTGCATTTTAAAAATTCCTATAATTATCATGGGAAAATAAACGTGACAAAGGTTATAAGTAATGGAGGCTTTTCTTCTCCCCTAGCTTTTGTTTTGTATTCCAATTAACAGGCTCCGTGGAAATGCAGACCGACCAGTGCTATACTTCAGTAAGACACCAGGAGGGTTTTTGCTTGATTTACTTCTTCATTGCTTCCCTTTATGGATATCAGTAAGAGGCTATTGAAGAATCACTTGCCTTAAGTTTCTATGAGTCACTACAAGCTTGGTATTTGAAGCATACTTTTATTGTTTAATTTTCACAATGTACACGTTTTGCTTCTTCACCTAAACTTTATGCTCCTTGAAGGCTGAGATGAAGGCAGGTTAAGAATTTGCTCCAAAACAAACAGTAGTAGGTGGAAAATGCCAGGCCTCTTCCCAGTTCTCACCAATTCTACCATCTCCTTCTATGTCCCCCGAATTTATTTTTATTTTGTGTTCTCTGCGGTATTTGCCATCGGATCGGGCCCATAATTCACAGGAATACATGTTTTATCCATGCTTAACAAGTTGCGAAGGAATTAATGACCTCTGAAGAAATCAGTAGTGACCTCAGCTCTAATCTTTTAGGGGCTGGAAACAATTTTATTGAAGTTCACTATTGCTGTTTCTGTGTATGTAAAGGAAAACAAAATGATGCATCTCTTCTGGTCATTTGAGATGATAAATATTCCGTCAAGAGAAGCTATTTGCAAAATGTGTATGTGACAGAGAAGTACTGGCTTCTAACTAAAACTCCAGTTGTATAGGTATGCAAGTTTGTGTTCTAAACAAGCAAAAATCTAGGGAAGCATGTGCCTAAATGCCAAATTGAATTATTTAGATAGTCAATACTGGCCATTTCTTTTAAAGCATAAATTGTTACAAGTTAGAGAACTTCAGGGTGATCTTAAGAAGAAAGCAAAGTTTGAAGGACATGTAAGGTCAGGACTGATATGGATGACTGAAAAAAAATATATTCCCCGTAGGAACCAATTCTGCAAATATATATGAGGTATTAGAACTAGTGGTTTTACATATATTCTCTTCTAACAACTAGGCAAGGTGGTTATTATTATTCCATCTCATGGAAAGAAATTAAATTTCAGTGGGGTTAAATGGCTTTCTCACTTCACAGAGCTATTAAGTTTTAGAACTGGAATTCAAATATCTTTCTGACACAAAAACTATAATATGAGGATTGAAGCTTAGGGTCTAAAGCATCTGAGTTTGTGACTAAAGTAATAGTATATAGCTATAAGATATATAAAATTCCTAAATGATGTCAGTGGCAATGGGGAAGAAGTGAAATGTGTATTGTGTGTGACACTCAATCAAGTGATAACTATCCAACCTCCAAACTATTTTTCCCTCAGGAATCTCAGTTTGAGCATAGAGAATTATCATCTTTTTGTTAAATCCAATTACAAAGTTTATCACATTAACAAGAAAATTCTCAGTTTCTTAATTCTTCACATTATAACTCCCCATACGTTCTATCAAAAAATCTTTAATATTTTATTTCCAAAAGATAAGCTTCCCTCATTACATGAGTCAAAAACATCCCTGATAAAAAGTTGAATATTTAAAGTTTGGATCATGAGAGCTTATATTCCACTCCATCATTTTAAAGAAAGGAAATGGCAACCTATCCAAAGACCCCAACTGATTTTGCTAGCAAAACACCCTAAAATATCCATATAACCATTATTCTAGAATAAATATTTAACAGTTTTCCTTTATTTTGTTCACAGGAAAGCATTTCATACACTGTAGTTTGGAATCTGTGCACTCCCAAGCTTAGATTTTTAGGTTTAACCTCTTTGACTGCATATTATCTTGTCAAATATCTTCCCAATATGTGAGCCTTTCTATGGCTCTTAGGCTCACTTACTTTCTTCACTGACTTTTGCAAGCACTTGGTAGATATTTTTACATTTTATTAATGGAAGGAAAATTATAGTGATAATGAACAACATATTTTAAGAATCAAGCATGTGACTGATTCCAGTGGGAGGGACAGTGACACTATGTGTGCAGAGCAGTCTGTATACTATGCCTCAAACATCAGTACAACCACGTATTTTGATGACCATAGATTGGGTGGCTAAAAAAACAGGAATTTATTCCCTCATAGCTCTGGAAGCTGGAAGTCTAAGACCAGGGTGCCAGCATGGTCAGTTTCTGGTGAGAGCCCTCTTCCTGTCTTGTGGACAGGCACCTTCTCACTATGTCCTCACACGGCCTTTCTTCTGTGTGCGTGTGGAGAGAGGGTGAGCTCTGATCTCTATTTCTCTTCTTACAAGGACTTCAATGCTATTGGGTTAGAGCTCCACCCTTATGACTCATTTAACCTTAATACCTCCACAAAGACCCTAACTCCAAACACACTTACATTGGGCGTTAGGGCTTCAACATATGAACTTTGGGGACACAAACATTTAGTCCATAACGTTCCACCCCTTGGCCACCAAGTTCATGTCCTTCTCACATTCAAAATACATTCCTTCCATTCCAACAGCCCCAAAAGTCTTAACTCATTGCAGCATCACCCTAAAGTCTCATCTAAATGTCGTCTAAATCAAATATGCGAGAGACTCAAGGTATCATTCATTCTGAGGCAAAATTCCTCTACAGCTGTGAACCTGTGAAATCAGAGAACTTACACGCTTCTACAATACAATGGTGGGACAGGAAAAGATGGACATTCCCATTCCAAAAGGGAGAAGTTGGAAAGAGGAAAGGGATGACTCATCTCAAACAAGTCCAAAAATGATTAAGGTAAATTCCATCTATCTTAAGGCTGCAAAATAATCCTCTTTGGTTTGATGATCTGTCCTCCAGGCAAACTGAATGGAGTGGCAGTGTCACTATCACAGCTCTACAGGGTGGCCCTGCCCCTTCAGTTCTCTGTAAGGGCCCCACCCATGCAGCTGCCTGTGAGGGGCTCCAGTCTCTATGGCAGGATCATCCTAGGCCACTGAAAGTGGGGAGGCAGCCTATCGCTTGAAACCGAGGAGGAAATAGCATTGGCCCCTGAGCTCGTGGTGGGAGTGGCAGCCCTGACGACCCTTGAATAGCCTTTAGGGTTGAGGCATCAACATATAAATTTTGGGGGAAACATATTCAATCCATAACAACTTGCAAATTGAAATTCATTATAGTGTGTTTTCAATAGTGACTGTGAATTTTGGTCCTCTATTATTTCAAATTTGTTATAGGCAATATTCAGAGGGTCAGAGTTCAGATAGCCAGAAATACCAATATATCTGGGATTTTTGTACTTCTTTCCATTTCCATCTTTCCTCTGGACTTATGCAACATTCTCCAAACTGGTCTCTGATGTACTTAAACTTATCAATGGTTTGCATTTAACTTAAAAATATATTATGAATCCTTAACATGTAACATCCTCAACATGATCCAGCTCCTACCTGCTTGTTTCTGCAGCCCCACTTGCTGCTTGTCCACAAGGCCCTTGTTCTACGTGGTTTATTCATTCAGTCACAAATTCATTCCATAACTTTGTCTTTGCATGTTCTTTTCCCTTAACTGGAAACACCATTTCCTTTACTCTACATGGCTAACTTTCTCTCATTCCGTTCTCAGAATGCCTATTGTTGACCACATATCAAGATCGGCACCCTCCCACCTCCTCACACATAACTGTATTCTCTACTCCTTCACTCTGCTTCTGTCTTTGCAATTTTACGTGATTATTTTTTTCCTCCACATTAAAGTGAGTATATCTACAATGTCTATTTTATTAACTGCTTTATTTCCTGTGCTTATCAGAGAAAGGCTGGTACATAATACGTATTCTATAAATATTTAATAAATAAATTTTAAAAAGAATGAATGGATTAAATATTTAATAGGTAGGTTCTACAGAACTTAGTTGTTAATTTCATGTAGTGGTAAGAAAGCAGCTTTAAGAAAAAAGAAATCAGGATCCAAATTAATGTGTTCGCTAGTAGAGTTGATGAGGAAACTTAAGAGGCTAAAAATGAGGAAGATTGTCCTTGAGCTAACATCTGTGCCAATCTTCCTCTATTTTGTGTGTGAGATGCTCCCAAAACATGGCTTGATGAGCAGTGCATAGGTCTGAGCCCAGGATCTGAACCCACAACCTCTGGGCCACTGGAGCAGAGTGTGTGAACTTCACCATTACACCACTGGGTGGATGCCAAGATGCTAAAATTTAAAATTCTTGCTGGGAACTTTTAGGAGATGGATTCGGATTGTGCAGTGTTAGCCCTGACAGTTTTCTCTCTTTTGTAATGCAAGTGCCTGGCTTAAGTTTTGATTCTGAGAAAATCACTTCAAAGATGGCTATCTGAATAAACACATTGCCATCCACACACCAGATAAAGATCCAGGCCAAGCCACTCAGTCTCCTTTGTTGTAGAGGTCTTGGTTGATTTTAATAACTGACCATTTGGACCACTTGCTTTTTCTCTTTCCATGCTTTAAATTCTTCCTCTTATGTTTTAAATTCACCAACAAAGAGTGAGTCCCAAAAACCCTAGGCCCTCAACTTCGGCCCCAATAAAAGCAGAACTCCAGGCCTACTTACTCATTCTCTCTACCTGAGACCCCCCTGTGTGGCCCCAGGTACGCCATGTAATTTCCAGGACTTGTAAGTTGTAAACTTTTTTTTTTCCAAAGTTTACTGATGGCTGTTGCTGAGAGAGTCTTGCAACCATAATAAGAACCACAAGGGTTGGTCCAGCCACAACACTGGTTATTGATAAGCTGAGACCTACACAAAACAGATAGGTAAAGTGGGGCAGGAGGATTTCAAAACATGCATAAGGATTCATCAGCATTCTCAGCTTTAAAAAAAGATACTATCTACTAATTATGTGCACTCATTATTACTTACCAGACATAGAGTTAAACAGTTTAAATGTATTATGCCTTCTCATAATGATAGCCCTATGGTTGGTTTTGTAGTTCTTGTATAGATAAAAAAATTGAAACTCGCAGAGATAAACTAACTTTCCTCAGGTCCTAGATCTGGAAAAGGTAATAATTCCTGAAAGCTGGGTCCCTCTAACAACAAATCTTATAGCCTTTAGCTCTGTGCTATAGTCAGCAGGACAGGGGGCTGGATAATGAAATAAAGTCAGGCTGGAAGCAGTATTTTGAAATATTAAAAAAGTAGCAATAACAGTTCAGAATTTAAAAAGTACTGTCAAATTATCTCCTGTGATTCTCATAGCAGTCCTGCCAAATAAACGGGAGTTGTGACTAGGAAAAAGAGCTAATCAGGATTCTGCATTTTTGATTCCAATTCTCCCACCTACCACCACTGATGGTTCCAAAGGATGATATATTTCTCAAATGAAATTAGGCTTTATTGAGATTTGGAGCTCTGCCATTCCCTACTTACCTGAAATGTACCAATATAAAAATGTGAGTAGTCATTTGATGGGAAGACATTTAGTGCACATCAGAATCACCATGGGAACATAAAAATATTGAGATCCATGATCCCTGCCATAAGCAATCCTATAAGAAATGTTGAGATATGATAAAACTCAGAATACAATAAATAAATATGAGGTTCTGCTTCATCCAATCTTTAGAACTAATGACAGACTTGTGACAAGCTTATTTGACTTATCCTGTGCTTCTTTCTTCAGCTGAATACCCTACTTGACATTTTGCATTCTATTTAAAAACAAAGAGGATCATAGAAATGACCAATGGAGAATTTATTTCTCTCTACATTTATATATATAATACCTTTCTTTCTCATATAAGAAATAATGTCCCCAATTCTGATGCCTAATTTTGTCCTTGTTGTCCATTTTACAGGAATTGAGAATTTATATGATAATTTAATAGTAATAATTTGTGATAATAGTAAACAGAATAGATATTGGCATTCTTTTTTATTAACAGATATATGAGACTAATAAAGATTAAAATTTCATATATTTATCCAGGAACTATTTGTTGAACACTTATTACAGGTTAAACACCACAACAATTTCTAGAAATACAAAGTCAGATAATGTGTGATCTATATCCTTAAAAGTCTTAAATTTTGTTAAAACAAAATTTTATTTAAGTGTAGCAGGTTACATTTGTATTATTTAAGTGTAATATTAAAGTATTCTATGCAGGGTATGGTTGGAGAAAAAGGCAGGTTAGAATTAAGAGTGGAGGATGGTATTCAAGGCAGAGAAATCATGGGCTTAGACATCAAAGACATACAACTAGTTATTGGTACAATAAAGATTAGTAGCCACTTCTTATAAATCTAAATCCAAGATTTCTTATTTATTCTTATGGATATAGGAGCTTGCTGCAATGGCTTACATGATAAAGCTAGAGAAAAATAGTTGAAGTGGCAAAAGAGAAGGAAATCCTCAAAGAACATTCTACAGATGAGAGACAAGGCTTTGTGATATATAGAGATGATGATGAAGAGGGAAGAAAAAAATGAATCTGAAGAATCAAGCCAGATAAATGAGAGAAATCTCTTTTCACATATCAACTTGGGTGGAGCATTGGATATTGAGGAGAAACTGCTTCTGATCTTGAAAATGTCATCATTTAAGAAATCTACATGTAAGTTCAAAGCAGATTGCAAAAATTCGACTGAAGGAGTCTTGTTTCAGTTTTTATCTCTAACTCAGTTCATTCTTGCCACTGACAGTGCACCAAACAAAACACTTTGCTTTCACACCCAGGTTCTAAACTAACTGACAGGCAAAATAAGGAGGGGTAGGGGGAGACCAAAGTATCTAACAGTAAATAAAACAGAGCGTAATTGAAGGATGAGAGCTTAAAAGCACTTCCCGACCCTAAACCCCAGATTAGGCAGACTCATTCACCCAAACGCAGGATGGACAGGGACATCCTCCTTATGTGGCATCTTCTTCCCAAGAGGAAAAAGATGGAGCTCCATTGATCATTTGTAGTTATCTTTTTCCAAAATATATCAATTAGATAAGTCACTGCCCCGTCTCAGGGTCAGAGAGAGGCTAGGGGTAGAATCAGAGAAAATTTCCTATAAACCAAGGTCCAGTATGTAGTTCTATGATATCGCTGATTTTTTAATCACTTATCTACAGGGAACAGTATACCTACTTAAAATTTGTTAATCATTAAATTTGTTCATAATCTCACTGAATAAAAGTTCTGGAGGAAGGTACTTTCGGAGTGTTTAATTCAATAGCTTAACAACAGAAGATTTTAAATTCCTATGATTCTCTTGGGTTAACTCTCTTGGATTAACATCATTGTTCCCATAGAGGTGCCACTGCTGCAGATCTTCACATGGAAGCATTCACTACCCCAAAGCAAGTAAGTGGTTTTGTAAGTTTCTCTACTTATATTGTAAAACCTTACTACAATCTTTCCCGGAAGCTCCACATCAGATGTCTTCTGATATCTCAGTGGCTAGAATTTCATCCACATCCCAACTCTAGACTAACAGATAAAGGGAGCGGAATTAAACTCTAAAAATCATCAGAGTTTATCCCCTGGAGCTGTTGGAGCAAACCATCATCCCTGACCGCATTGTTGCTCTCTGTATATCTGAAAAGGGAGGAAGAAAACAAAGATATTTTGGCAAGCAATTAAGGGATTGATTAATGTTTATCAAATCATCTTTTCCTCCCCATTCCCAATTCATTTGACTTCTTATAATGGAGATTTAAGTTTTGGGAATAAATGTAATATTAATTTATGGATAGAGTGAAATGCTGAAATCTGCAAATATTGTTTCATGTGAATGCAAACTATTAATATAATTCAACTTTAGGTTATGTGGAATTATTCTAACATAAATGAAAACTGAAATGCCATCAAAACCAAGTTAGCCAACTAATCAAATAGAATCTCCTAGAAAAGTAATGTTGCCAACACTAATGAACTCTTGGATCATTTGTCCTTTACGAAGAAAGCATTCCTTTCTTTTTCTTGTGGCAGTCATGTAAAACAAACATCTAATATAAAGTAAAAGCTTCTTTTAATACCAAAAACAAGATCTATTTCTGAAATTCTGTATTTTTTATATAAACAAGTATAAGAAATTCCTACACTCATAGTAAAATGAGTCACAACTAAGTTATTTATTAATTAACATGACACCACATTATGATTGATTATAATAGTTGATCAAGGAACAATAAAGTAGCTGCCTTCAACCTTCAAGTGTAAATTTTTTTAAAAGTCACCATTTGATTTAAAAAAAGCTTTTGCAGAATGTATTTAGTTTAATTGATAAGCTTTAAACAGGATGATGCAAGTGTTCAGAATACCATGAGGTTAGGTGATTACCACAGTTCTGTGTTTCTTAATTACCCATTTGAAGGCCAAATGAATCAGTAGGCAAATGGGGGCAATTATCACATTTACAGAAGAACATGACTCTCTGGATGGAGTTTTCTGCAAGCCTCATTTGCTATTACAAAGTCAGTGGCAGAGCTTTTCAATACAAATGAGAATTGGACGATGGGATGCCATATAAGCTAAATGTCATCACTTTGGGGGATAGAGACAATATGGCAGCAAATCACAATTTTTTCCAAAGTTTATTTTTGTAAATTTCTGGATATCGAAAATATGGAACTTGAAATAAAAATAAAAACAATTTAATTCTGAAGGGTTTACTTATGGGAACTGAAACTCGGCATGCTATAGATTCCACTAAGATATATCATTTCATTAAGGCACAAGGAGGGGAGGAAAGTTCAGACAGGCTGCCAACTGTAAAATGTCCTTTTTGTTGCTTGGCTATGTTGAATATATAGATATTGAGAAGATTTTCTGTCTGGAGCAGTTGTAAAAATGCAGCCCACTTGTCCCAAATGTCCAGCTGAATAAACTCTCTGTGGCAATTGGCATATGTGCATGCAGTTAGAAATCAAAGAGAAATATAGGTTTTTTCTTCTAATAATTATGCTTTGCTATTGATCAAAAGTAATGATTCTCAGCAGCGCTTTTTAGTAGTGTTATAAAGATTAGAAAAATAATTGACTCATTGATTCCTTAGATGTCCAAAAGCTTCTCATGAGAAAGTATATTAAATGCCTAATTATAGGCAATGATAATTCTTTTTCTGAGATGTCCCAGCAGTGGTTTGGATTGTAAAAGCAAATAAAAGGCCTTGGAATAGCTACATGACCTATGTTTTAAAATAAATGCCTCTTTCCTATGGAGTTAATGAACTTTTCTAAATGATCCCTAGTATCAGATGCTGCTTGGTTAAACTTATTCTATGAAAAGACCTCAAGTAATATCCACATGTCAATAACTTTCAATGGAAGGGATACTCCCCTTTATAACACCGTAAAAAATTCAAACTCAAAAACATACACCCACACCCACTCCATCACCTCCACCAAGAACAAGAAAGAGCAAGAAGAAGAAACAAAGATATATATATATTTCTTATAATCATCCTTCTAAATATATACATACATATATACATACATATACATACAGACATACTTGTCAATGAAACACGAATCTTTGAGAAAGCTAAAGATATGTCAGTACACACAAGAAAACAAGATGCAAAGGGGATTGAGGTTCTAAAAACAGTAAAAACATTTAGATTTTGGGGCCAGCCCTGTGGTCAAGTGGTTAAGTTTGCACGCTCCGCTTCCTGTGGCCCAGGGTTTTGCTGGTTCGGATCCTGGGCGCAGACATGGCACCACTCATCAGCCCATGTTGAGGCGGCATCCCACATGCCACAACTGGAAGGACCTACAACTAAAAATACACAACTATGTGCTGGGGAGATTTGGGGAGAAAAAGAAAGAAGGACAGAAAAAAAATTTAGATTTTATGTCATCTAGGGTCTGAATTTTTGTCAAACCACCTAAACTTATATTCTCTTATCTCCTTTCTCTCCACTTTATATCTTGTTTTCACTTTCTTTTTAATTAAACCAAAATAGGGTTATAAAATCAAAATTTCATTGTAATGCCCATTTTCTTGGTGCAGATCTAGCCAGGCAAGGGTTAACTGACTCTGCCTACATCGCCACATGGTTTATGACTCCAACAGTTGCGTACTCATCTAACCTTAGGAAAACACTGATGATTTCTACAAGAAAAGTACAGTAGAAGTATGTTGAAACATTGAGGATTAAGCATATTTATTGATTAAGTTCTCTCTTTAGAGGACTGTAACTCAAAAGGAACATTTATTGTTCTATACCTCTCTTACAATATCTCTTATATACCACTAATACAAATAATTGGTTCATTGAATGAAACGGAAATCATAGTGTGTGAATTTAATAACCAATTTTATCAATTCTGCTTTGCCAGTTTGTTCTTTTTACAGTTATGGATGAAAAAAACAAAAACAAAACAGGCCCCTTAGTTTTACCAGTTAATTGCAATGATTACATAAATATTCTATTTCTTTTGGTTTCAAACACGTCAATACCAGGCTAAAATAAAAAATCCAATTCAGTCCATTACAATAATGAATATCTTAAACTCTCATCTAACTTAGGCCTGACTCAATTTTGTAAGCTTGAGAGAGGGAGTAGGGACTTAAAGGAAATAAATGTGACTAGTTTTCTTATAATCGGGCGACTAATTCTGGCTGTTAGACTCCTGGGACAATCCCTGCAAGGACATCCTTTGTCACAGTCCTTTTGATTCTAGCAATGCTTCAAGCTATCAACTTATGACTTCCCCCCTTAGTCCTCAGGGTTCTTCTGGTCCTCTCTGACAGCAGGAGTCACATCCTATCTCCAGGTTGTCCTCTGGGACTGAATGTCTCTCTCTCCCTCCCCCTCTTTCTTTTTCTCAGTATTCGCTTGAATTCCAAAGGCACAAAGCTTTATCTATCCATCAGTGCAAGCACAGTGCACTCCTAATGAAGCCTAGTCTTCCCTCTGCCCCCAGTAAGGAGAAATCTATCTTAGATTTACCAGATTAAGACTCAAGTGTGGTTTTCCTGCATCCATCCATCTCCAGGGAAACCATGTCAGTCTCTCCAAATAGCTTCTTTGAGTGCCTCTCCCATCACTTAAAGTGCAGTAATGCTAGGAGTCCATTCCTGTTTTCCCCACCTCCAAGGACTGGAGAGTAACGTAAGCATACTGAAAATCTTTGCAATAAAGTCCTCTTCTCCTCAGCATCTTCAGTCTCAACTCTTATGTGGTTCTTGAAGGTGATAGACTAATGCTGGCCAGAGCAACTCTACAAAGACCAGTGCATCCTGGCTAGCTGATTTAGCCTCATACTTTCGGATTTGGAGGTACTTGGTACCTGCTCAATTGTTCTCCAACTTTTGCGCCACGGCCCAAGTTTTTTTATCTTTTTATATTAAACTGGTTAATACTTTGTTGAACTATTACATATGATAGGAATTCTGCTATACACTTCACATATGCTAATTTAATGCCCATAACATCCATTTAATACCATTATGACTCTTTTGTAGATAACAAAAACTAAGGATCCAAGATTTTACATAACTCACTCAAGGTCAGCCACTTGTAAACGGCAGAGCCAAGATTACTCCTCAGGTTTCCAAGCCTGCACATAAAAATTAAAGAGATTTGACATAACACCTTCTGAATACTTCCCACCTGCCAGGCACTATTAGAGTCTTTCACATTTGGTTACCTCAATCTCAAAACAACTAAGTGAAAAAGATATTATTCTCCTTTATAGGGAAAATGGGGAGTGATTATCTGCACTTTCCAAGGTCATGAAGTACATAATTGTATAACTAAAGTGAGATATTTTTTAATATAAAGCCTGTTCACATTCAATTACATGATTTTGCCTTTTGGCTATTATGTCTTGTTTACTTCACTACAAATCCTGTCTAGTGCCTTAGGCTTTTCTGCAATTGACTACTTTTATTAACGTGACTAGGCAGAGATTTTCTATGACATGATTCATGCAAAGGCAGCAACATTCATTAGTTTATTCACAGTACCAATGATTAATTTAGAATTTTATCAGGCATCATGAAAAGATTTAGGTAAACCATAATAAATAAGATGTTGCATTGGTCTTGATTAGCTCATACTTCTGTAGGAGAAGACACTAAAAATAATTACAATATATTGCAGAAAAGAAGTAGCAGAACTTGGAACAATTACAAAATACTGTGGGAGCACCAGACAGTGAGCAAATGCAATGAAGCTATTTGAGGTGAGATTGAAGAATATGAAAGTACACAGATCAGATGAGAAGGACAGAGAGGGGAACACTGGGAAAATAATAAGGATGAAAATAGGAAATTATGAGTAAGTTGGTATATTGGCGGCATTGATGACAAGATTGTGGTTGCCACAAAGGAAAGAAAAAGTAAATTGCTCTAATATTTGATGATTTTTTTCTTTCCTTTAATCAGTCATTTATTCTTCCAATTAACTCTTTGGCATATATTTCCTGAGTTCTTGCCCTACCAAGGATGAAACAGAAGCACAACGTATATGGCATTACTCTCTCAGAGTTGTCATGAATGCTATGAGGATGTCATAGGATGAGTTGAAAAAAGATCTTCTACACACACTGCACCTCACAATATTGGTCCTTTCAAATCATTGGGAGGGGGCCCAGGGAAATGTTCATAGGGACTAGTGATTCTAATGAAAAAAATCATAATGATAACAGCCCTTATTTCTTATTTTATTTTTTTTTGGGAGGAAGATTGGCCCTGAGTTAACAACTGTTGCCAATCTTCCTCTTTTTGCTTGAGATAGATTGTCATTGAGCTAACATCTGTGTCAATCTTCCTCTATTTTATGTGAGATGCTGCCACAGTGTGGTTTGACAAGCGGTACCAGGTCTGCACACAGGATCCGAACCTGCCAACCCTGGGCCACCAAAGTGGAGAGTGCGAACTTAACCATTACCCCACTGGGCAAGCCCATAACAGCTTCTTATTTTTTAGAGCAGTTTTAGGTTTACAGAAAAATTCAACAGATAGTACAGAGAATTCTCATATACCTCCCCTTCACTCCCACCACCTAAATACGGTTAAGCTACTATAAATCTCTTGCATTAATGTGGTACATTTGTTATAATTGATGAATCAATATTGATGCATTATAATTAACTAAAGTCCTTAGTTTACATTAGGGTTTACTCCTTGTGCTGTGCACCTCTATGGGTTTTGACCAATGCATATCATGTATCCACAATCACAGTATCTATAGAATAATTTCACAGCCCTAAACATCCTCTGGGCTTTAGCTATTCTGCCCTCTCCCCCTCTTCTCTGAACTCCAAGCAACCGCTGACATATTTCAGTCTCTAGACTCTTGCCTTTTGAAGAACATCATACAGTTGGAATCCTACGGTGTGTAACATTTGTAGACTGGTTTCTTCGCAATATGCATTTAATATTCCTCCATGTCTTTTAGTGGCTTGATAACTAATTTATTTGTATTGGTGAATAATATTCCATTGTCTGGATGTGCCACAGGTCACCCATTCACCTATTGAAAGACATTCTGCCTGCTTCTAGTTTTTAGCAATTATGAATAAAGCTACTATAAACATTCATGGGTAGGCTTTTGTATGGACATAAATTTTCAGCATATTTGGGTAAATATTTCAGAGTATAATAGGTGGATAATATGGTAAGACTACAATTAGCTTTGTAAGAAACTTCCAAACTGTGTTCCTAAGTGGCTGTATCATTTTGCATGCCCATCAGCAATGAATGAGAGTTCCTGTTGTTCTGCATCTTCACTAGCTTTTGGTGTTACTAGGTTTTTAGATTTAGTCATTCTAATACATGTTTAGTGGTAGCTCATTGTTTTAATTTGCAATTCTCTAATGACATATAATGTTGAGTATATTTTCATATGTTTATTTGCCATCTATATATCTTCTTTGGTGAGGCATCTAGTCCCATCTTTTGTCCATTTCTTAGTTGAGTTGTTTGTTTTCTTATTGTGGAATTATAAATATTCTTTGTATATTTTGGATACCAGCCTTTCATCAGATACATGTTTTTTAAATATTTTCTCCCAGTCTGTGGTTTGTCTTTGTATTATTTCATTAGCAATACCTTTTTGTGCAGCAGAAAAATTTAATTTTAATGAGTTTTAAGCTAGTTTTTTCTTTCATGGATTGTACTTTTGGTGTTATAGCTAAAAACTCACCACCAAATCCAAAGTCATCTAGATTTCTTCCTATGCTAGCTTCCAGAAGTTTTGTAGATTTGCACTTTACATTTATGTCTATGATCCAGTTTGACTTAATTTTTGTGAACAGTGAAGGCTTGTGTCTAGATTCTTTCTTTTTTTTTCCATGTAGATGTATGTTTCAGCATGATATTTTGAAAGGATTTTCCTTCCTCCATTGAATTGGCTTTGCTCCTTTGCCAAGGTCAGCTGACTATATTTGTGTGGGTCTATTTCTGGGCTCTCTATTCAGTTCCATTGATCTACCTGGGGTTTTGTTTGCTTGTTTGTTTTTTACCAATATCACTGTTTTTGATTACTATAGCTTTAAAATAAGTTTGAAGTCAGCTTGTTATCAGTCCTTCAATTTTGTTCTTCAGTATTATACTGGCTATTCAGGGCCTTTTGTCTTTCCATATAAGCTTTAGTATCAATTTGTTGATATCCACAAAATAATTTTCTGGGACTTTGACTGAGATTGCACCAAATCTATAGAACAAATTGGGAAGAACCAGCATCTTAACAATATTGACTGCTCCTATCCATAAACATAGAATGCTTCTTTATCTATATTTTAATTGATTTCTTTCTTCAGAGTTGTGTAGTTTTCCACTTACAGATATTGCATGTAATTCGTAAGACTTATACTTAAGTATTTCATCTTTTCAGTGATAATATAGATAGTGTTCTTTTACTAATTTTAATTCCAATTGTTCTTTGTTGGCATATAATAAAGCAATCAACTACTGTATACTAAACTCGTATCCTGCAACCTTTCTATAATTGTTTATTTGTTTCAGGAGGTTTTGTTGATTCTTTGAGATTTTTCTACGTAAACCAAAGACAATTTTAATTCTTCCTCCCCAATCTTTTTTTGTGTGTGTGGGAGGAAGATTGATCTTCTCTTCCCAAGCTTCCTCTTTTTGCTTGACGAAGATTGCCACTGAACTAACATCTTTGTCAATCTTCCTCTATTTTATGTGGGATGCTCCCAAAGCATGGCTGGATGAGTGGTGTGTAGGTCCGTGGCTGGGATCCAAACCCGCGAATCCTGGGCTGCTGAAGTGGAGCATGTGAACTTAACCACTACACCACTGGGCCACCCCTCCCCAATTTTTTTTCTTTTAATTAATTTCCTTTTCTTTTCTTACTGTATTTGTTAGGTCTTTCAGTATAATGTTGAATAGGAGTGGTAAGAGGAAACATCCTTACATCATTCCCAATCGTGCAGAGAAAGCATCTAGCTTCTCACTACTCAGCAAGACATTAGTTCTATATTTTCTGATGATAACATCAGAAAGTTTAACAAGTTTGGGAAATTCTCCTTTATTCATAGATTGCTGTGTTTTTATCCTGAATGGGTGTTGGTTTATGTCAAATGCTTTTTCTGCATTTATTGATATAACTATACATATTTTTTTCTTTTTTAGTCTCTTGACATGATGTATTGCATTCATTTATTTTTGCATTTTAATCTGTCTTATATAGCTAGAATAAATCCCACTTAGTTGTAGTGTATAACTTTTTGTATAAATTGATGGATTTGATTTGTTAATATTTTCTTGAGGCATTTTGCATCCATGTTCATGACAAATATTGGGTCACAGCTTTCTTGTAATGTCATTAAAAGGTTTTGTTATTAGGTAATACAGACCTCATAGAGTAGGTGTGGAAGTGCTCCCTCTGCTTCTATTTTCTGGAAGACATTTTAGCAGATTAGTATAATTTCTTACATAAATGTTTTGTAGTATTCATTAGGGAAACCATCTGACTTTTATTTATTTCTTTATTGGAAAGTTATTCATTATTTATTCAATTTCTTTAATAGATTCAGATTAATTTACCTGAATATTCATATATTTGTTAAAGAAATTGAATAATGAATAACTTTCCAATAAAGAAATAACCAGAATCATTTCATAACATGTAGTATATCAAATCATTATGTTGTATACCTAAAATGAATATGTTATATGTCAATTATATCTCTGTAAAAAATAATGTGACCAGGGGCCAGCCCACTGGCATAGTGGTTAAATTCGCATCCTCTGCTTTGGCAGCCCTGGGTTCGTAGGTTCAGATCCTGGGTGTGGATTTAGCACCACTCATCAAGCCACACTGTGGAGGCATCCCATATAAAATAGAGGAAGATTGGCAAAGATGTCAGTTCTGTGACAATTTTCCTTAACTAAAAAAAGGAAGATTGGCAAGAGATGTTAGTTTAGGGCCAATCTTCCTCTCATACACACACAAGTAACTAAAATTGTAAAGAATGTTTTCTTTTTACTTTTTCTGCTCTTTTATATGACATTCCCCTTGACTTTCCCATCATTTCAAGTGGCACTGGAGAGACCTATGCAGTTTTAGGATCTCGCTAAAGAGAAATTGGATTGGGTAGAGTTTACTGCATGTAGTGGTGGGTGACTCTCAGTTAATTCAGTGTTTAGGTAAGTTATTACTGGCTCTCTAGGGTAAGGTTAATTTCTCCAACTGCTGGAGGGCTCACTGTGTCAATTCACTCAGCATCCTGAAACCCAAGCCTTATTAGGCTCTCATTGGAGCATAGAATGCCCAGCACCACAATTGCTACAGTAGTGGAGAAGAAACAAGGTTTTACATGTAGTCTTTGGAAAATTCTTCTGATCATCATGGTGCAAAATTGAGAGGGGATGATTCCATTCTCACAGACATCTAGTAAAAACTGAAGCTCTTCCTTGTCAGAAAGATGTGATAAAATAGCGTATAAAATACTCAATATGCTATTTTTGTGGTAGTAATGTAAAATTAAATTTATTAGAATCTGTAATAGGAGGTATAAACTTAAAACATTAATACTTCAGCAACCAAATAATTGTGGCAAGTCAAAAATTTCTCATATGTAACAATCTGAAATGAACAAATGAACATTGACCAATTATGCTAATGAAAAGCTTGGATTATAGAAACATGATAACAAAATTGCTTTTATATAAAGAAATTTTCAAAAGTATGATGGAAAAATATAGGAATAGAATATTATAAGCAGATAATTTAAAAAACATGTTATTAACTAAAGTTGGGGATACCTATTTATTCTTCCTGAATGTCTCTGACTTTCTAATTCATAGGATACACGTCTTACAGCTCTTCTTGGAAAATCTTGTCATTGCTACCTCATACATTGTTTTTGCCTCTTTCTTTCTGTGGCTCCATTCTGAAGAGTTCCCCTCACTCCTACTCCCGACCTATATCCCAAGTCAGTAATTCTCTCTTTATCTGTGTTTAATTTGGTGTTAAATTAGCCACTGAGTTTTAAATTTCTATTTTGCATTTCTACAGTTACTACTGCTGAGTCTGTTACAAAGTGTGAATCTCAGTACTTACAGTTTTCAATATCTTATGTAAATTTAAACCTTGTCTCTTACCTCTGCAAACATTAGTATGTTCTATTACCATTTGTGCTCAATAATCCAAATAACCTAGATCTCTTTGTAGGGGTCTCTTTGTTTATATTGAATCTTGTTCGTTGCATTGTGTGTTTCATAATTATTAATTGTTTATCTAATCATGTATTTAAAAGGTAATTTTAGAAATAATGTGAGACTTAGATAATTTGTTAAATCCACAGAATAAAGTCAAACATTGTTTCTATACTGTTAACACCTTGGGGTACTTAGCAGAAGTAAAGGGAAAAAATCCACTCTGGAAAAGATATCTTCTCTGCCTGCAGCCTTTTAGAACGAGGGGCCAGATCAGCAGCAATTACTTTGGGATTTCTTCCTTTGGAAGTAGTTGAACCCCATTCATCTAGGTGAATGATTTCCAGCAGAAGTTAATCTCTTCTCTCCTTCACTTTTTCTACACATGTGAAGGAGCTCAGGGAAAATTCTCTTTGGGGTCTAAGTCCAAATAAGTGGTTAATTAGCCAGAATCTCCACCCTACTAGCCTTCTTCACTGGAGCTTGACAAAAGAGGTAGCCCATCCCTCCACTTTTGTTTTTGTATTTTTATAGTCAATACAAGTAGGGGGTTTGTGACTGTGGTTCACCCCTTAGAGATCTACAGTCATGAGCCACATTATGACATTTCGGTCAATGATGGATCACACATATGATGGTGGTCCCATGCAATTAGTGCCATATAGTGTAGGTGTGTAGTAGCCTGTACCATCTAGGTTTGTGTAAGTACCACAGGGAAGAAGAAATTTTTCTCTACCCTTCTAGGTTCTTCTGGCTGGTTTAAGAATTAAGTTGATATGAGACAGATTAGCAGGAAAAGAACAAACAGAAATTTAATAACATGTATGCCTGGGAGAAACCCAGGGAAACTGAGTAATTCATCAAAATGGCTGAAGCTCTCACTTTAAATACTATCCTCAGCTAAAGACAAAAGAAGATGTTGGGAGTGGAGAGAGTCAGGCGCTTCAAAGGGGAGGAAGGCAATTCCCAGGCAGATGAAAAGAAGCAAACATTTGAAAGACAATGTTTGGCCACACAGAAACAGAACAACACAGAGAGGAGCCCAACAAACAAGCTTTTCTAGATTGTTCCTCATCTACCACCTAATGCATGCTATGCTAAGGTGATAGTTCACTTCCTGAGACAGGTATTTTTATCTGAATTCTTTTAGGCAGTTAATGCAGAGGTAGCAAGAAAAACTTTCTGAGTCTGTTATTTCTTAAAATAATCAGCCTAAAACAGTTCTCATGTTAAAGAGACACATTTTAGTTTGGCAAATTTTGTTCATCTTCAATACATCTATGATTATATCACAGCGACAAAATCCCCTAATGATGTATCTTGGAAGGTATCTCCATCGTTAAGCAACGCATAACTGTAATTTTCCCGCTATAAAATTTCTGATCATCTAAAGCAGATTTTAAGAGGTTTCCGCTAGCAAGTTTTCTCCAGCAGGAGGCTTGGCAGAGGCTTCTATTATGTGATTATCTGAAGCTGGAAGTCTTGGTCAGTTATTTTCACATAAACATGTGGTGATTGGTTTCACATTTAAACTTTTCATGATTTCTGTTACCAAGCTTCATGTTGACATATTACTATCTTAAATATTCTTATAACCTGTGCTTTCAGCATCCCCTGGAAATCCTTGGATGCCTAGCTCATACAAACAATTATCAGTGGACAACTTTGTGCTAAGGCCTTTGCATAGATTACATTTCATCAACACAAAAATGGTATGCAGTAAGGGGCCGGCCCAGTGGCACAGCAGTTAAGTTTGCAAGTTCTGCTTCGGTGGCCTGGGGTTCACTGGTTCAGATCCCGGGTGCAGACATGGCACCACTTGGCAAGCCATGCTGTGGTAGGCATCCCACATATAAAGTAGAAGAAGATGGGCATGGATTTAGCTCAGGGTCAGTCTTCCTCAGCAAAAAGAGGAGGATTGGCAGCAGTTAGCTCAGGGCTAATTTTCCTCAAAAGAAAAATGTTATGCAGTAAATATTCCATTATTAAGATAATTTTATAGACCAGGAAATTCATATTATATAGGTGTATCAGTCTGTGTTCTCCAGAGAAACAGAATCAACAGGGTATATATTCCAGCAAGCTAGAAACTGAGGCAGGATTTCTGTGTTACTATCTGAGTCAGAATTCTTTCTTCTTCAGGAAACCTCAGTTTTTGTTCTCAAGGCTTTCAACTGATTGGGTGAGGCTCCTCCACATCGTAGAGGGTAATTTCCTTTACTTAGTGTCAATTGTAAATGCTAGTCACATCTAAAAAACGCCTTTGCAGCAACATCTAGACAAGCATTGACCAAGGAAATAGGAACCACAGCCTATGCTGACATATAAAATTAACCATTACAATAGGTTGTTAGAGAAAAAGTCACACATGGTATAAACGGTAGAGCCCATTTTCAAATATAGATCTGATTTCTTTTGTTAGTTTTCAATTAGAACCCCACATTGTCTCTATTTTAATAAATAAATCTTGCAGTTGACTTCAAAGTGAATTATCTGTGTGGTTTATTTTAGGATAGCATTATGTAGGATCTATAAGTATACATTTGAACCAAGTCTCAAAATCTTAGATGTGCCCCCAGATGCCTTCAAAATTGGCAAACTTTGAAACCTCAAAGCACTGATGAGTGCTAAATACTAAGCTTGAAAGTTTTGTTGGAATCAACTAAATCCCCATTGGAGAGAATATAGTCTAGATAGTAATGTGTTCAAGAATGTTTAGTTAAAAGAATGGGCCAAATCTTGCATTCCTGTGTGACTGAGCTATATTCAGGAAGTCCAACCTGAAATATTTCAATCTCACATACAGCCTGAGGGATAAATGAGATAAAGGAGTTAAAATAGTGTTGGTAAATGTAAAAGGAGACAAGTTATATGAGCATTACCTGCTCTTGTTAGTCTAGTTATAAGCATTTTTTTAATAAATTAAACATCTTAATCATATGGTTTATTAGGTGTCATTTCTTTTGTTGTTTTTGAGGAAGATTAGCCCTGAGCTAACTGCTGCCAATCCTCCTCTTTGTACTGAGGAAGACTGGCCCTAAGCTAACATCAGCGCCCATGTTCCTCTACTTTATATGTGGGATGCCTGCCACAGCATGGCTTGCCAAGCAGTGCCATGTCCACACCTGGGATCCAAACCGGCAAACCCCAGGCCAACAAAGCAGAACATGCACACTTAGCCGCTGTGCTACCAGGCCAGCCCCTAGGTGTCATTTTTTTATATTGTAAAATAAATGGTTCCCTTATCTCATTTTAAAATTCAAAATTTATTTTCTTGTTAGCCAAAATCAAACCAGTAAACAATTCATACAGCCATGCTCAACTTGAAGTATTACTAACCCAATAAAAATAAAAAACTGTGAGTTATTTACAGCTAATATTAGATACTGATATATAGGTAGGTAGATAGGTAGATATAGATATAAACACATTGAATTGCCAGTAAACCAGCTTCTACTGTGATCACCCAGGCCTGAGAGAACATGTTATATTTTCTACTTATAACAAAGAAAACTATCTTGCATGCAATACACTAGCACTTTTTTCACCAATGAAGTCATTTCTTAAAGAAACTCATGTTCAGTTTAAAATATAAAGAAATAAATAAAACATTTCTGGGTGCAGACATTTAAAGTATCTAATGCTATAACGTTTCTAAGTTGATGTATTACAAAAAGGTGTCAAAGAAATAGTTCCTTTTTAACTCCCCTATCACAGAAATATTTATGATTTTATTTCTGCATCTTCCTTTCTTATGAAATATATAATGCATTCTAATGCATCAGTTAAAGATGTGGATTCTGGATTTAGCTAAATCTACATAGAAATCTTGTCTCTACAATTACTAGCCATGTGACATTGGGAAAATGTCATAGACATTTGTGCTTTAGTTTTCTCATCAGTAAAATGGCACACTATTTCATATTTCATGGATATTTTTAAATATTTAAGCAGGGGTATTTGCGAGGAATATACAAAGCAGCATAAGTAGAGAGTACATAGTAAGCTCCACCAGCACTTACTAGCCAATATCGTTGTTGTGATTAGAATGAGATTTCAAAAACTAAAATATCTTTCCATTATGTAAATGTAATTATTTTATGCATTATGGAGAAGTATTTGTATTGAACTTTCTGTTACATTGAACCAAATTCTATGTGTGCAGTGTTCAGGGAGAGGAGAGAAATCTACCAAACAGTGTTCCTCATGAACATAGACAATAAGCTACTTAAGAAAATGTGAACAATTAAAATTGAAATTCAACATATCATTTATATTAGCATCAAAATTATGGAAATTTAGTGGTGATATCAACATCATGGCAGAGTGAGTTCTCCCAGTGATCTCTTCCCTCCACCAAACAATGAAAAGATATTCATACTCCAACAGAAGACATCCTCACAACACAAAAGATGCCTGAGAGACTCACATAGCCATACATTGGAGGGTGGCGAGCTGGAACCCCCCTCAGAGGAGGTAGAACAGGGTAAGAGAAAACTTCACTCTCTCCCCAAAAGACTGCAATGTGGGACTGTGCAAGGCCTCCAACAGGGAAGGAAAGGGGGAGGAGACACATTTGCAGGAACATCAAAGATTCCTGAGGACCCTTGCAGCCTAGAGGAAGACTCCCAAACAGGGTGAAAGCTATTGAGGGGGTGACTTCATCAAGACAGCACCCTAGGAGAACAGATAGCAAAAGCAGAGCTAGTAAGCCCTCAAGAGCATGCAGAAGAAATTGCCCCTACTCCTAACCTGCCCAGCATCAGCTCCAGCACCTAGAATCCCAGTGGAATACAAAGGGCTCAGAACATGCAGCTCTTGAACCTCACCCAGTTGCAATAGGTGGTAACTGTGACCAAAAAGTACCAGGAAGCAAAAGAACACAGCAATACCCTCTAGCACTATCAAAAATTATATTAAATCTCCAGACCAGAGAGAAAATAAGTACCCAGAATTGAGTCCGGTAGACACAGAAATATGTAATCTAAATGACAGAGAATTCGAAATAGCAATCATCAAAAAACTGAACATGTTAAAAGAGAATGTAGAAAGACAATTCAATAAGTTCAGGAGCTACTTCACAAA
Organism: Equus quagga; assembly: GCF_021613505.1. Taxonomy (NCBI): domain Eukaryota; kingdom Metazoa; phylum Chordata; class Mammalia; order Perissodactyla; family Equidae; genus Equus; species Equus quagga. The sequence goes on from NC_060275.1 coordinate 103,937,197, forward strand.
AGAGATTGAAACTATAAAGAAGACTCAATCTAGAAATATTGGAGATGAAAGACACAATCAATGAGATAAAAGAAAATATGGATTCCCAGAATGCTCAAGTGGACATCATAGAGGAACAAATCAGTATAATCAAGGATAGACATATTGAAATGTTCCAGATAGAGGAGGAGAGATAACTAAGACTAAAAAGAAATGAAGGAAGTCTCTGAGAATTATCCAACTCAATTAGGAAATGCAACATAAGAATTACAGTTATTCCAGAGAGAGAAGGGAAGGAGAATGGAGCAGAAAGCTCGTTCAAGGAAATAATAGTAGAGAACTTTCCAAACCTAGGGAAAGAGATGGAAATCCACGTGGAAGAGGCTATCAGATCTCCTAAATATGTCAATGTAAAAAGACCTACTGCAAAGTATATAGTAGTGAAACTGGCAGAAGTGAATGACAAAATAAAAATACTAAGGGCAGCAAGACAGAAGACAATAACCTACAGAGGAGCCCATATCAGGTTTTCAGCAGATTTCTCTGCAGAAACCTTACAGGCTAGAAGAGATTGGAATGACATATTCAGGTGTTTGAAGGACAAAAACTTTCAGCCAAGAATACTTCATCCAGTGAAAATATCCTTCAGATATGGTGGATAAATGAAAACATTCTCAGATAAACAAAGGCTAAGGGAGTTTGTAGCCACAAGCCTGCCCCCCCGACATAAAAAATCCTCAAGAAGGCCCTCATACCTGGGGGAAAAAAAAGGGACAAAGGGGTTGCAAAGCATGGAGTAAGGAGATAAATAGGTAGTTAAAATCAGAAAATTTTAGCTACACATTAGAACAGGTTAGCAAATAATCAAATATAACATTAAGGATAAAGGGAAGGAAAACACCAAAAACAAAGGTAATCTTGTCATTTTAACCACAAATTCACAACACAAGATGGAATAAGATGTGAGAAAAACAGCTTAGGAAGGGAAGATGAGAAGGATTGAATTGCTTTAGTCTAAGGAAATAAGAGGCCATCAAAAAATGGACTATCTTATCTATAAGATTTTGAATACAAACCTCAAGGTAACCACTAAAGAAAAAAGCAAAACAGAGACACAAATAAGGAAAAATCAAAGAAACACAACATAGAAAAATACGTAACTCAATTGGTAGATCAAGAAACAAAGGAAATGCAGGAGAAGCAGAAAATGAGTAATAAAATGGCAGCATTAAGCTCTCATATATCAATAATCACTCCAAATGTAAATGGATTGAATTCTCGAAAAAAAGACACAGAGTGGTGAGATGGATTAAAGAACAAGACCCAACAATATGCTGCCTCCAGGACATCTCAGCTCCAGTGACAAACACAGGCTCAGAGTCAAGGGATGGACAATGATACGCCAAGCTAATGGCAAACAAAAGAAAGCAAGTGTTGCAATATTTATATGAGACAAAGTAGAATTCAAGATAAGACAGGTAAAGAGAGACAAAGAGGGGCAATATATAATGATCAAATGGACACTTCACCCAGAAGACATAACACTTATAAATATCTATGCACCCAACACAGGATCACCAAAGTTCTTAAGGTAGCTATTAACAAACCTAAAATGAGATATTAATAACAACACAATAATAGTAGGGGACCTCACCAGTCCACTCACATCAATGGATAATCATCCAGACAGAAAACCAACAATGAAATAGTAGAATTAAATAAAAATCTAGACTAGTTGGACTTAATAGATATATATAGAACATCCCATCCCAAAACAGAAGAATACACATTCTTCTCAAGTGCACATGGAACATTCTCAAGGATAGACCATATGTGGGGAAACAAGGCAAACATCAATAAATTTAAGATGGAAATAATAACAAGCATCTTTCCTGATCACAGTGCTATGAAGCTAGAAAGTAATTACAAGAGAAAACGCTGAGAAAGGGACAAAGATGTGGAGACTAAACAACATTCTATTGAATAACCAATGCCTCATTGAAGAAACTAAAGGAGAAATCAAAAACATATCTGGAGACAAATGAAAATGAAAACATACCATGCCAACTCAAATGGGATGCAGCAAAAGCAGTACTAAGAGGGAAATTCATCACAATATAGGCTCACTTTAACAAACTAGAGAAATCCCAAATAAGCAATCTCAAACTACACCTAACTGAATTATAAAAAGAATAACAAACAAAACCCAAAGTTAGCAGAAGGATAGGCATAATAAAAATCACAGCAGAAATAAGAGCAATTGAAACAAAAAAGGTAGGAGAAAGGATCAATGAAACAAAGAGCTAGTTATTTGAGAAGAAAAACAAAACTGACAAACCCCTAGCCAGACTTACCAAGGAAAAAAGAGAGAAAGCTCAGATAAATAAAATTAGAAATGCAACAGGAGAAATAACAATGGATACCACATAAATACAAAGGATTATAAGAGAATACTATCAAAAGCTATATGACAACAAAATGGACAATCTAGAAGAAATGGATAAATTCTCAGACTCATACAACCTCCCAAAGCTGAATCAAGAAGAAATAGATAATCTGAATAGACCAATCACAAGGAAAGAGATTGAAACAGTAATCAAAAGCATCCCCAAAAATAAAAGCCCAGGATCAGATGGCTTCCCTGGAGAATTCTACCAAACTTTCAGAGAGGACTTAATACCTATCCTTCTCAAGCTATTCCAAAAAATTAGGGAAGATGGAACGCTTCCTAACACATTCTACAAGTCCAACATCACTCTGATACCAAAGCCCTACAAGGATAGCACAAAAAAGGAAAACTACAAGCCAATATCACTGATGCACATAGATGAAAAAACCTCAATGAAATATTGGCAACCTGAATACAGTAATACATCAAAATGATCACACATGACCATCAAGTGGGGTTTATACCAGGGACACATGGATGGTTCAACATCCACAAATCAACCAATGTAATGCACCATATTAACAAAATGAGGAATAAAAACCACATGATCATCTCAATAGATGCAGAGAAAGCATTTGACAAGATCCCACAGCCATTTATGATAAAAGCTCTTAACAAAATGGGGATAGAAGGAAATTACCTCTACATAATAAAGGCCACTTATGACAAACCCACAGCCAATATCATACTCAATGGGGAAAAACTGAATGCCATCCCTCTGAGAACAGAAACAAGATAAAGATGCCCACTATCAACATTCTTGTTCAACATAGTACTGGAGGTTTTGGCCAGAGCAATTAGGCAAGAGAAGGGAATAAAAGGAATCCAAAGAGAATTGTACAAGTGAAACTCTCGCTGTTTGCAGATGACATGATCTTATATAAAGAAAACTCTATAGAATCCTTCAGAAAACTATTACAAATAGCTCACAATTACAGTAAAGTTGCAGGATATAAAATAAACTTTCAAAAATAGGTTGTATTTCTATACTCTAATAACAAGCTTACAGAAAGAGAATTCAAGAATACAACTCCATTTGCAATTGCAACAAAAAGAATAAAATATCTAGGAACAAATTTAACCAAGGTGGGGAAGGACTTATACAATGAAAACTATAAGACATTACTGAAAGAAATCAATGATGACATAAAGAGTTGGAAAGAGATTTCATGCACATGGATTGTAAGAATAAGCCATAGTTAAAATGTCCATACTACCCAAAGCAATCTACAGATTCAATGCAATGCCAATCAGAATCCCAACGACATTCTTCATGGAAAAAGAACAAAGGATCTCAAAATTCATATGGGGCAACCAAAGACCTCAGATTGCTAAAGTGATCCTGATAAAAAGAACAAAGCTGGAGGCATCACAATTCCTGACTTCAAAATGTACTACAAAGCCATAGTAATCAAAATAGCATGGTACTGCCACAAAAACAGACACACAGATCAAGGGAACAGAACTGAAAGCCCAGAAATAAAACCACACATCTACGGACGGCTAATCTTCGACAGAGGTGCCAGGAACATACAATGGAGAAAAGACAGTCTCTTCAATAAATGGCGTTGGGAAATCTGGACAACCACTTGCAAAAGAATGAAAGTAGACCATTTTCTCATGCCGTACACAAGAATAAACTCAAAGGGATTAAAGACTTGAAGATAAGTCCTGAAACTGTAAAACTCCTGGAAGATAACATAGGTAGTACACTCTTGACATTGAACTTAAAAGGCTCTTTTCGAATACTACGTCTTCTCAGACAAGAGAAACAAAAGAAAAAATAAACAAGTGGGACTTCATCAGACTAAAGAGATTTTGCAAGGGAAAATAAGCTGGGATCAAAACAAAAAGACAACCAACCAATTGGGAGAAAATAATTGCAAATCATATATCCGACAAGGGGTTAACCTCCATAATCTATAAGGAACTCACACAGCTGAACAACAAAAAAACAAACAGCCCAATCAAAAAATGGGCAGAGGATATGAACAGACATTTTTTCCAAAGAAGATATACAGATGGCCAATAAACACATGAAAAGATGTTCAACATCACTAATCATCAGGGAAATGCAAATCAAAACTACACTAAGATACCACCTTATACCTAAAATGGCTATAATCACTAAGACTAAAAATAACAAATGTTGGAGAGGGTGTGGAGAAAAGGGAACCCTCACACCCTGCCGGTGGGAATGCAAATTGGTGCAGCCACTATGGAAAACAGCATGGAGATTCCTCAAAAAACTGAAAATAGAGCTACCATGTGATCCAGCTATGCCACTACTGGGATCTACCCCAACAATTTGAAATCAACAATCCAAAGTAAATATGCACCCCTTTGTTCATTGCAGCACTATTCACAATAGCCAAGACATAGAAACAATCCAAATACCCCTCGACCAATGATTGGATAAAGAAGATGTGGGGTATATACACAATGGAATACTACTCAGCCATTAAAAAAAGACAAAATCATCCCATTTGCAACAACATGGATGGACCCGGAGGAAATTAGCCTAAGCGAAATAAGCCAGACTGAGAAAGACAAACACCAGATGATTTCACTCATATGTGGAATATGAACAAATACATGGACAAAGAAAAGAGTTCAGTGGTTACCAGGGGAAAGGGGGTGGGGGTTGGGCACAGTTGGTGAAGTAGAGCAAAGGGGAAGACTTAGGTGGTGACAGGTAGGAAATAATGTACAACTGAAATTTCACAATGATGTAAACTATTATGAACTCAATTAAAAAATGAAAAAATGAAAAATGAAAATTTAGCCATATACTTAACCAACTATCTGTAAGACCTGTGTATTAGTTATGTATTCCTGTGTGACACAACCCTTCAAAACTTAGCAACTATAAAGCGCCATTATTATCCTTTGTTTATTCATGTGTTACATGATCCACAAATTGGTATGAGAAGTTAATTGGAAGCCTTGGTTCTTCACTCCTGGGCTTCTCTATTATCTTCGTGGCATGGTAGCTGGCTTCCTTTAGAATGAGTGATCCAAGAGACTGAGGGGCACACAGAGCTATTCTTTTTCTGACCTCAACTCAAAAGTCATGTAACATTCCTTTAACCACATTCTCTTCATTTACACAAATCTCAATAGTTCGCCATTCAGAAATGCACTTTAGCACTTATTCTAAAAATATTCTTAGAAGAAATTTATATTTACTGACATGGAATTCCATGGAAATATCAGTATATAAAGATGCCCTAAGATGATTACAATACTTAATTACAGCAAATTGTTCAACCAGGTCAGAGAGTGTTCTAGAAAAAAAAAATCTAAAGTGAACTAAATATAAGAACTAAAATCAGATCTTAGGGAGAAAATTAACTAAGCTTTAAATTCATTTTAAGACTATTGATAAAATTTGAATTTACACAGAATATTAGATGATATTATGGGTTATGTTGATTTTCCTGGGTGTAATATTAGCTTTGTGATATATACAGATTTGCTTTTCTTAAGACATGCTGAGATAGATAAAATAAATAAATATAATTAGATTTTACAATTTTTGAATCTATGTGGTAAGTAATAAGTGATAATTGTACCACACCATATTTTTATATATTTGAGAATATGTATAATAAAAAAGATTTGGGGAAAACTTTCCCTACCAAGAACTTTTTGAATCTGTGTATCAGACTCATGTCCTCTGGGCTTCAATAGTTTCTGAGAATTGAAACAATGCATTTTCTGGTGTATGTGCTAAACAATATTGGGTCCAGGCACCAAAAAAGGTAAAGAAGAAAAAACCAAAATGCATAGCTGTTTGCTCCAGGAGATGCCAGCTCTTGGAAGACAAGATTATGAACCAACCAAATTAGTTTAGTTTTCAGGACTAGCAACTTGCTCATCAAAAGTCACTTCAAGATCTTCTCTCATTGTGCCTAAGCAGTGCAAAGCATTCATGTCTTAAACTGCCAGCTCCCATTCAGTTCCTTGACATTCAAGGAGGTCCTATAAACACGTTAATATCTTCTCCTAATTTTCACATTCTAAAACACTACCTAAATCTATCAAGGTGTTTTCTTACTGCAATAAACCTAATAAATTATCTTTGCTTCAACAAGTGGATGTTTTGATAGTTATTTGAACAATTGACAATTGCCATTTCTGGCAGCTGGTTCATTAGAAGCTCTGGTCCTAAAGTGACACAATCACCAAATGTAACGTGCCAATCTCAATTAGGTCTTAGTGCAGAGACAAATAAAATAGTTTAAGAGAATTTTGTGAGCATTGGGGAAATTTAAACATTATCTGGATATTAAATGACGTTATGGAATTTTTGTTTATAGGTATTATACGTGAGTCATAAATTCTGTGGGAAACTTTTTTCTTAGGACATGCTGAAATATTTTTTGGCAAACTATTTTCATATGGCATAGCAAAACAAATGATATATAGTTTATTAGAAAGAGTAAGTATGCGAAGAAAATTATTAAAATTTTTGCATGTAGCTGAAGGATATACACATGCTTGTTATATTAAATTTTAACCTTTGTTTAAAATTTCATTAAAAAAATATGAGAAAAGGTTTCCACCCAAAGCTTTGTAGGAACACATACCAGATTTATTGCCTTCTGGTTGTTAACATTGTCTCCAAGATGGTTATTTCGAGATTCCTGAAGTTTACCAAAAATATTACATTTTGGTATTTCAGGTTGAGAATCTAAAGTATATATTTGCAATATCCCACCAAAGAGTTTTTCGATTTACTCAAATTCTCACACCCGCACATCTGAAGGTAGATGTTTACACTATATTTTATTATATTGAATGTTCTACACTATTCCCTGAATACATCCTTTGGGAAAACTGCACATACACACATATGTGTGTACACACATACATAAACACATGTATATTTACAATTAAACATTGGTTCCTTCTAATATTTTGAATGAGAGAGGAAGGAAGGACCAAATCATAAACACGGCTATTTCAGCCTTTAGTGAAAGAAATGATATTTTAGAAGCTTGAAAATGACAGAGCTCTCTGCGGAAACACTCCATGACACTCATGAATTACCGCCTCTGTGATTCGAATAGAGTTATTAAAATTTGAAAAGGAGAGAAGCAAAAAGAAAAAAATAGTTTCCATCCTAGTCTACAAAAAGGGATTAAACATCATGGCATTGACATCTGGGCTTTCAGGCAGGTGAATGGAAGGCCTACCCAGGATTGACGGCCAACTGACTTACATTTAATTCAAAATTACTATTCACGTCATCTTAGATTCCAGAGAAAGAGGCAATCTGGTGTGGCAAATGCTGAGTGTGAGCAAGATTGTCACACAAAGGCTGGTACCATATGTGTCAGACTTAAAATAGAAACATAATTCTCCTTTTGGACATGGATGATAAAATGTCCAGCAATAGTGACTTCTGTTAGCATTTGCAATGCTAAATAATTTTAAGAAAACTATCATGGCTGTAGTTTATATTTTTAAATACAACACAGTTTTTTAGCATGCGTTTATCATAAATGGATCATTTTATATAGGTAGAATTTCATATACATACGCATATCTATATATGTATATGTATTGTGTATATATAAATGTGTGTGTGTATGTATAAAATATATATACACAAACACATATTTGTGTAGGTATGTATGTCTTCATTATATGTGGTACAGCGACATTTTATATATATGTGTATGTCTATGTGTAGGACAGCCCCCAACAACAAGGAAACTCAAATGTCAGTAATGCTTATTTTAAACTTTTAAAAATTTGAGGACCCTATTACTCATTAAACACTTAAAGGGCTGCCTTTTTGTAAGAATTACATGCTTAGAATAAAGACATTTTTGGATTAAGATGGCTTTCTGTCTTAAAGACTTGTACATCTGCAATTCTAAAAGGACTAGGACTGACACTGAGAAACAAAGCTTAGGGAAGTTCATGTTTATATGATCAACACAAAATCAAGGACGCATATGAAATTTACCTTAACTGAGATAAGAAACTATGTTCAGAAATATCTTAGCTATCAATTACTGTATAACACATTTCGGAAAACTTCGCAGCTAAAAACAACACGGATTTATTATCTCACAGTTTCTGTGGGTCAGGAGTCCAAACACAGTTTAACTGGCCCTTTGCTTCAGGGTCTCTCAAAAGGTTGCAATGAAGGTTCTGACCAGGGTTATGGTCACTTGAGGCTCAACTGGAAAAGAATTTGATTCCAAGCTCGTGTGGTTATTGGCCAAATTTAGTTCTTTGTGGGTTGTTGGATTCAGGGTTTCGGCTCCTTGTGGAGCTCCATGTCAGCAGGAGGGCAACCTCAATCCCTAGCCACATGTTGGGATGAGGTGCCTTCAGTTACTTGCCAATGGGTCCCCCCAAAATAGAGATCTACGTGTCTTTCTACCGGACAGCACCCAGAGAGATGACTGGACCTTAGATGTTTCCCAGCATCAACAAAGTTTCCCTTGCGCATGAATTGCTTGAAAACAGAAGATTGTAAGAACCTAGTGTTTTTGTACAATCCCTAAGCAGAAAGTTTCAGTCATAACCGAGATTAAATTTCCCACCAGCTCACTACAATATAGTTTTGGAATTAAGCTGGGTTTAAGTAAATTTAAAAATATTTCAACTTATCCATATCTAAGTTCAGGTTATGAAAACCATTTTTGTTATTTCTCCAAAGATGTTCCTTTATTTAATAGCTGTTCATGTATGTTTTCTGTGGCGGAAAAGGTTTTCTTTCTTTGACACTAAATTACCTATAAGCATTACAAACTTGTCACTAAGGAATGTCAACAATACAGTGCTCTACTTACCTGGGCCACATAAGAACCATTTATAGGGACAGAGATTAGTAATCAGTCATTTATGGGGGTTGAGTCTGAATTAACATCAAGTGGTGGGTCCAAGCTCAAATTATACGCATTACCTGAAGTTTATAGAGAAACATCTGACATTTGAAGGTCATATAAGAAAGAATCTTGAAAAAATAGAGACTACTTTACATATATTTATACAAGATTGAAAGATCTGCATATTTCTCTATAGAGGTTGAAAGTTTAGAGGATAGTGGAGATAGCTGTGCATTCTACTGCTTCTTATTATTTGTGACTATTTCTTGCTTCATTATCTTTCTTTAGAAAGAGGTAATAAATGCAAAATCTCCTGTCAAAACTCAACCTCCGTTTTTATATTATTCACACCTGATTTCAGCATAAATGTCATGCACTATGTAATGTGCATTTTTCACCAGAGCTGAACACAGACTTTTTTTAAATTGAAAGAAAATATGCCTACTTGCATTTCTCCTTCTCAAAGCCACCCATCCACTGTCATTGTGATGTGAGCATGATGCGTTCCATAAAATTTAGGTCATATATGCATGATAACATACAAATAAATTGTAAGAAAATAGTGGAAAGCTTTTAAATATATCATACCAAAACATGCTACCCAAAAACATAACTTTTAATTAGAATCTTCCCACATAGGAACTATGGCAGCAATTTACTGAATGACCCTTCTTGTCTGATCCAGAAGTGTTTATACCTTCATCATGAGTTCCATAATGGACTATAATGAATTCTTCCCAAACATCCATAGTGTAACTGTTTGCATATCTTTATGAGAAATTTGTCTTTAAGGAGGAAATTGGAATTCAATATTTAAGACATTTGAAAGAAGAAAGTCGATAAAGTGATAAAGATGAGATGGATGGTGAGACAAAAGTGGTGACCCTGAGTCTTTGTAGGGTGAGCTAGTGTGGGTGTTGCACAACAGCTTATTGAGAAGGGCTTTTAAAAGGTTATTATTCTTTTCTACTGAAAGTATTGAGAAGCCATTTTTTTAACTGAAAGCTTTTAGCTCTCAAATTTTTCCTGTATGCCAGTTTTTTCAATTTTTCAATGTTGAAATAGTACACTGTGAAGTTTTTGTGCTTGCTCAGCAGTTCCATAACTGGGTAATGATACACTTGAAAAATGCTAGAGGCCTGTTTTAGTGGGATAGCAGTAGGTAAGCCATCTCCCCCACCCCCACTCTACAGGTGCAGCCTTGCTAGGAGGGGATCTGGCACCATATATAGATGGGTGTAAACAGCCAGGAAAGTAGGTCTGGGAAAAATTTACTTCCCAGTAGGAAGTGGAGAAGAGCAGGAAGTCCCAGATGGAAGTCAAGGCTACTCACCTCAGCAGACATATGACTGCAAGACACTTATAAAGAATAAAAAAGCAAGTTTGATCAACTGGAAATGTGAAAATTATTTAAGAATCACATATATTCATGTATTGGTTTATTTGACCAATCCTGCTGTGTGTAACCAATCTCCTCTTGTAGCTGACACCTGCAGTCTACCCTCTGCAAACTCCCTGATGACCCCATCCATGCTCCAATACCCCAACATCCACCTTTGTCTTTCCTACCCCAGGGACGCCCTCCTTTCTCTCTAGGGCCTTGCACATCCCTTCCACCAGATCAGCCTTCCATGCAGAAGTCCACCACACTCAGCTTGGACTCTGAATTCCCACTAGGCTGCTGGAGATCTTCACCCCTCCACTTCATGCAGATACCTACCTACCTTGCTCAGTCACACATAGGAGTTTTGGATTGAATCATTTCAGAAGGGAAAGGAAGGATGAAGAAGAATAGACGAGTCAAGATTTTGAATTTTGAGCTTCAAATTAATTCTGAGATTTTAGATAGCTAACAAGTGGCAATAGCTGGCTATAAAAAGAAAGCAATTGCAATGGTTGGAACCAAGGCTAGGCTGACATATGTAAACATTAGGTATTCATTCTTAATTTCCATTTAATTGATTGTACATGTGTTGACATTTTTGTTTTCTGCTTAATGATTTGTTTTATTGATGACTATTCCCTTGATTAATTATATGTGCTGTTTATGACAATGAGAACTTCTGGCATGTAGGATGGAGGGTAAAAAAATTGAACAGCTAAGGAAATGGACATATAACACTAAGTCAACAATATTTATCCTTGTAACATGGGATCAAGAGGGAAAATATTATTTAGTAGTGGTCTGAGGAAAAATAGGATCAGACAACAAAGAGAATCATGTAGTCAAGCATATATTGGCAAATAATAAAGAAGATACGCTATAGAAGTGCTTACATGATGAAGACAGAGCATGGAGAGGGAGGGAGAGAGAGGAAGAGAAAATAGACAGACAGAGAAATGTAGAGATACTCATTCTATATGGCCTTCTGTCTCAACCAAGTCTAAGAATTCTTGTTTGTCAATACTTGCCAGGATAGAAAAGTTGGGAAAGTAATGCAATTTAAAGTATCTTTTAAATATACCATAAATTCCATGAATCTTTTCTTGACCTAATGAACCAAGTCAATGGTGAAGTCATATTCCATTTTCACATTTAAGAATCCCTAGTGATTTTAACTCCTCACTTTTCTTCTGGATTGAGTTGCCACAGGAGAGATGTTATCATTAAGATGTTCTAAAATCATTAGCACTTTGTTTGCTTGTCAATCTAGCCAAGGGACACATTGGTTTTATGGTGTTTTTTTTCTTTTTATGGTTGTATCTAAAGATTATTTCAATATTATAAATATGTGCAATATAATCATGGCCTATTAAATAACTACATCATTGAAATTTGAAGGAATTTTAAATTATTTTTATATGCTTGAGATAGGCGGATATCTTTCTATCTTTCTGGTGGGGAATAGCATATTTTATTTTTTTGTTGTTTTTCAGAATGGAGTTATATGTACTCTCTAAAAGTTGTCTTGCTCTATAACTAAAATCTTAATCCAAGTTTTCAACATAAAGAGTAGATAGAGATTTATTGGACTAATCTTTTGTTTAATTGGCATGGCACTTAAGGAATCTAATTTTTTTCATCTTTTATTAAAATCACCATTGTATTAAAATAGCACTATACTTCAGCTAACTGTAACTGCATAAAAGATGATTAAACATAAGGAAAAATAATTGAGTAATAGTGGGTTCACTTATAAGAGAAAGTATAACATATTAAAATAATCACTTGGATAAAAGATATATATGTCAGGATCAGGCATGACATTAAACAGCAAAATTTAGAACAAATAACTCTGGGCATTAATTTCCTTCTGTGAGAAATTAAATCATTGAAATGAGGTGTCCCAAGATCCCTTCAGCTCCAAAATTCTTTGATTCCTTTCCTATTCACTTATTTTCTCTTCTTCTATCTCTTCTCGTTAACTCAAACGTCTTCTATCCATCACACAAAAGACTATTCTATGTTTCTCCTTTCCTTTAGACTCTGACTCTAGTTTTCCAAATATTGTTTATTAAGGTTACTTTGGGCTGTTACTGCTTTTCATTTTTTGTGAAAATGAAAACAGAATATATCCCCATTACTTAACGTATTAACTATTGCCAGAATATTTTTGCATAATGAACCACCTCTCAAATTCACCAGCTACCCTCTGGCTGCCAGAAGACTCTGAGATCTCCTGCCACATCCAGTGGGTGTAGTCACCAAATTAGATGCATCTCTCAGTGTGGCCGCTTGCCGCAGGGATGAAATGAAATTCTAGGCTTCCCGTTTCTGGTCCAGCACATAAGAAGCTTGGAAGTACCCATTCTGTCCTAAAAATAAGTAAAAAATTGAACAAACTGAAAAATCAACAGCTCTTCTTAGATCTGTAATTGAAACTAGGTCAGAAGGAAAATCGCTGTTCCCAAAATTAGAAAGACAAACACGTGGATACAGAGAATTACAGCTTAAGGGAGTAGAAACCCGCTAGCAAAAACGTCCAGGGGAACCACTGTCAAGGTAGGAAAACCTAAACTGCAACTGATGAATTGCTGGAGTCTCAGTGTGGACACATCTGAGAGTTAAAAACTCCAGGGGACCCAGTTATGGAGGGGGCAAGCTTTTGTGCTTTGTCTCCTGGAAATCTACCATGTCTCACATTGAGTATCAGAGAAAAATCCCCTCCTGCTTCTGGCGGGGGGAGGGGAAAAGGAACCATTTGGAAATAAGTCAGAGCATTCTATTCTTAACAAGGTCTGTTCTCAGGAGAAACTATTTAACCAGAACTTAACCTGTTGACATTTTACAGAACCTAACTGACCTAGGGGAGGGGAAATACCCAGCTCGAGCTCTTTCCAGCTTTCCATGTGGGAGAAGGGGAATACATGACTCCAGTCCCCCCGTCCCACCTAAACAGGTGTGTGTGTGTGTGTGTGTGTACAACTGGGAGGAACTGATGAAGCACACACTCCAGGGGCACAGGCTCACTAAAAGGCTGAGACCTAATCACAGGACTAAAGAATGCTTACCCGCTCCCCAAGTGTTACTACCACATTACTAAAGCCTTACTTATAGTAGGTCACTTACCCAGTACATCATGTCAGACTAGCAAAAAAAAAAACACAAGAATACTAAAAGATGAAAAACATAAAACATAAAGCAAGCATCAAAACTACATTCAGATATGGCAGGAATGTTGGAATTACCAGACTAGGAATTTAAAATACCTATCATTAATATGCTAAGGGCTGGGGCCAACCTGGTGGCACGGCAATTAAGTGTGCATGTTCCGCTTTGGCGGCTCGGAGTTCGCAGATTGGGATCCCGGATGTGGACATGGCACTGCTTGGCATGCCATGCTGTGGCAGGCATCCTGCATATAGAATAGAGGAAGATGGGCACAGATGTTAGCTCAGAGCCAGTCTTCCTCAAGGAAAAGAGGAGGATTGGCAGCAGATGTTAGCTCAGGGCTAATCTTCCTCAAAAAAAAAATATATATATATCCTAAGGGCTTTAATGAATACAGTAGACAGCACGCAAGAACAGACGGGCAATGTAAGCAAAGAGATGGAAATCCTAAGAAAGGGCCAAAAAGAGATGCTAGAGATCAAAAACGCTGTAATAGAAATGAAGAATGCCTTTGATGGTAACATTTGTAGACTGGACACAGAAGAGAAAAGAATCTCTGAGCTTGAGGATATATCAACAGAAACTGCCAAACTGAAAGGCAAGGAGAAAAAACACTGGGGGAAAAAACCTGGGACAGAATATCCAAGAATTGTGGGACAGCTACAAAAGTTATAACTACATGTAATGGGAACACCAGAATGAGAAGAAAGAAAGATAGGAGTGGAAGACGTATTTGAAACAATATGGCTGAAAGTTCCCCCAAATTAATGTCAGATACCAAACCACAGATCCAAGAAGCTGGGAGAACACCAAGTAGGGTAAGTGTAAAAAAAAAAAAATCCTACACCTAGGCATTCCATTTTCAAGTTACAATTAAAGGAAAAATTCTTGCAGGAATTCAGAGGAAGAAAAATATCAGACAGATCCGAATAGAGGAACATTCTAGAAAATACCTGAGCAGTATTCCGTAAAAGTTCAGGGTTATCAAAAACAAAGAAAGTCTGAGAAACTGCCACAGCCAAGAAGAGACAAAGGAGATAAAATAACTCCACTGAAATATGGTATCCTAGAAGAGATCTGGAAAAACAGAAAGGTAAATTAGGTAAAAGTTAATAAATAGGATAAAAATGCACTCTAGTCATAATAAAATATCCATACTGGTTCACTAATTGTAACAAATGTACCATAATTCTGAAAAACATTAATAATACGAAAGATTTGATAGAGCATAGAAGAACTCTTTATACTATTTCTGCAATTTTTCTGTAAGTCTAAAACTGTACTGAAGATAAAGTTTACTTAGAAAAAACAAAAAAATGACTATAAAAATAGTTTCAGCGTTTAGAGTTGGTTAAAAATATATCAATGCATGTGTTTTCCTGAAAGATTTCTTTGATTTTTCACCCTCTTTCAACATTTAAGTATTTACTCTATTTGAAATTTACTTCATATAGTAACAATGTACTGTTGTAATTTCAGTAGTTTCAATATCATTATCAATGCAGAATCAGTACTTTAGGTTAAAATTTTTGATATGTGTTTTCTTTTCCTTTTTTATTTTTCTGCTTTATCTCCCCAAACCCCACCCCATACATAGTTGTATATCCTAGTTACAGGCCCTTCTAGTTGTGGCATGTGGGATGCCACCTCAACATAGCCTGACCAGCAGTGCCATGTCCACGCCCAGGATCCGAACCAGAGAAACCCTGGGCCGCTCCAGCAGAGCACGCGAACTTAACCACTCGGCCACGGGGCCGGCCCCTGTGTTTTCTTTTTTAGTGTGCATCACTGAAATTTTACACTAATTCCTCCGAGTTATTGAATTTAAGAATTTTTAGAAAAGTATCCATTTTTATGAGTATATTAGAGTATTAGATCCATACAGATTCCATAGCAACTGTTATAAGAACTGCTGACAAGTTAACACAAGCTGTCTTAATGTACTGTGATGCTGGGTGCAATTTTGATACAGTAATGAATGCATTCATAAAATATGTGTGCGAATTTAAGATTCTTCCATTTCTTTAAGAGTCTGTAAGGTAAATTTGTTATCCTGTTTAATGTTATATAAATATTGTAATATTAATATTTTCAGTGTTTTATTTTTCAATATTAAGAAAGACTTAGCAAACAAATCCTTTTTCAGAAAAATATCTTAACATTTTGTTAAGTGCTAAATGCAAAAGCAAATTCATTTTATCTGTATTCTTTATCGAGTGGGAGGTTGTACCCATGTGCCTCGCCCTTCACCCTATCACTCAGTAAGAGAAGTATTTTAATATGCATTGTCTCAATCTATGATTCAAACATGGCAAACTGTACAATGACACTGTCTGAATATAAAAGCTTTACATACTTCTCAAAGGTAGATTATAGCTAGTCTTCCTGATAAGAGAAAATTATACTTTTAGTGGTTAGGAAGTGTTTTCTTCAAAAAACATCTGAAAAAATACACCTGAAATGTTTAGTTGCTATCAACAAATACAATGATATTTTTATTTGCTTGTCAGTAGAGAAGTTGGATGGCTAACTGCTATTGGACTGCGTAGGACCACTCGCTTGGTTTTATACCCAGAAGTGTAATTGTCCTTCTAAAAGGAAACTTATAATTATACATTGCAGCAAATAGATGAGCAGAAATGTCACTAGAAAGACTGTTTGCCTTTGCGTGATTCTATCCATGGAACAAGAGGTCAATTCAACTATGGACTTTTCAGTATGAGCACAACTCATGAAAATAATATGTTATTTCCAGACATCATTTACAAATTGAGTAAAAACTATTGATTGCCTGCAATACGTTTTCACCAATTCTAGGACTAGAAAGAGCTCGGCTTACAAGTGTCTTAAGGAGTAGACAGGGGTGGAAAGGAATAAATACAGGGGAAATTGCCTCAATTTTGAGTAAATTAAAATTTAAAAACAATATACGTAACATCAAAGTGCATGGAAAGTATGGCAGCTTGAATTAGCGGCCCTGATTTTTCAGCCTTAGCTGCATATCCATGCCTTTCGGTGTGAGACTTCTCAGTTCCTCCCAGGCTACTGTGGAAGTAGTAAAGGTATAGTGCACCTTCCTACCACTCAAATTTGGGTCCAGCATGTTTTGCTTTGGCTAACGGGATATTAGCATTCGTCATGCAACAAAGGCATGAAATGCACTTGTGTGTTAGGGCTTTAGCTCTTTCACTTCTGCCATCACCATGAAAAGCTCCTGCCCCACTAGCTTGCATGTCCAAAGAGGATGAGAGACAGGTAGAGAAGACCTAGATCTGACTTCCAGCTAGGAGACAATCGCAGCCACTCTGACCCAGATAAACCAATCCCCAAGTGGTATGTAGAGATATGAAGGAAAAAGAAAGGACTATCCTTTAAAGCTAGTGAATTTGGTTGCTGTGGTTTTGTTTTTGTCTCTTGGCACTAAATATTTCACTCCACTCTATTCTTGCTTGCAGGGCTTCTGAGGAGAAATAAGATGTAATTATTATCACTGCTTCTCTATAGATAAAGGTGCTTTTTTTATGATTAGACTGGTGTCATATGTTTTGGAGAGGAAGAGAAGAGTGAAAGTGGCATCGTTCTCACTTATCAAAGATATAGACTATAAGACATAACATGACTTATCTCTGTGGATGTTGACTTTGATCTTCTGGCTGAAGCAGTGTTTGTCATGTTTCTTCACCTTAAATTATCTTCCCCCCAACTCCTTTGCATCCTATACTCTGGAACACAGGCACTATGCACAGCTCTCACTGAAGGACTAGGGGATTATGTTTTATCTCCTTAGCAGTAAAGTTTCTATGTAATTTTTTTCATTCTCCTGCACTGTATGTTTGTCTTTTCTCTCCTATCTATTTATCTAGTTTTATTTAGTTTATTCTGGATACATGAATATTTATGTTATATTTTGGATTATAATTTAATACTACTTAAATGTTCCTTTATTTTTATTGTTGCTCAAATTGTCCCAGCTTTAGCCATTGAAGGTCTTGCAGCTGGCCCCTGTGTCCCTTTGACATACCTCTATTATCTGTGTGTGTGTGTGTCCTTTGAGCACTTTTTTTGAGCACTTCTTTATGTTCTGGCAATACAAGAGGGTCCAGGCTCATTTTGTACATTTCTTGCCATAGTCCTAAAAAGCCACAATTTCTCAAAGGAGCTTTGCCTCCTTGCATAGCAGAATAGTATTAGAAACAAAGATCTGAGTGCTCCATATATTTTTTTCTACTGGATGTTGTTGTTTCTAGGTCTTCTCAAAAGATAGAGCAAGAGAATATATGTGAGTATACTTACGCATGTATACACACGTATTTATCAATATTTCTATGTGCCACCTTCAGTATCTATATCAATCTAAACATGTGTTCCTAACTAATGTCTCAAACTCTAACCCGTTATCATGTGGATTATTACAACCTCTCCCCCTTACTTATCAGTAAACTCTTACTCTATCAATAAGAAACTTGGCTCCCATCATTGGCCATAAGTTTACTTAATTGTCCAGAATACACGTAAAGTAGTATCAGAATTTTTACCCCATTGCCCAGTGGGAAACAACTTTATCAGCTAGAGCATTGTGCCTACATATAGTATGTTTTACAGACTCCACTCGTGTCCAAAACTACTTGATCAGCACCTTTCACTTCTATCCCTTCATGAGGTTGTTTCATATATTTGTAAAAGAGTTAAATTGTCTTTGAAAAAAATAGTCAAATTTGAATGAATAAAAATAAAGCTCTTTTATGATAAAGAATTCATCTTGTATAACTGAAACTTTATAACCTTTGAGTAATACTTCCCCATTTCTCTCTTCCACCCATCTCATGGCAACCACCATTGTCCTCTCTGCTTCTTACAAGTTGGACTGTTTTAGATGTCTCATATAAGTGGTATCATGTAGTATTTATCCTTCTGTGTCTGGCTTATTTTATTTAATATAATGTTCTCCAGGTTCGTATGTTTATGGCATAGATTGTGGTGATAGTTTGATGGATGTATACTTATCTCCAAATTCATCAATTGTATATAGTAAATATGTACAGCTTTTTGTATGTCAATCATACCTAAATAAAGTTGATAAAAGTAGTAAAAAAGAGTCATGAAAGAAAAAAATTGAATTTCATGGCCATTGGTTTGGAAGGATATCCACAAAGTATTGAGTAAAAAGAAGGGGAGGAAAACCAGATACATTAAAGTTTTCATAATAAGATTTTTATTTTATAAAGCAAAATAGGACATATATGCACATGATTCTTTCATAAAACTTGAATAAACCATGCATATGATATTCTTATTTAAATTTGGTATTGAAGTAAGGAGTGATGAGGACCAGGATTGTTTTGGTGGTGGTAGAAAATTAGGGTAGAGAAGCAAGTCAAAGAAAAAAGCTACACAAAAACATAACTAGAAATGATCACATTTATGCCAGTATGCTAAATTGTGTGAAAGTTATACATATGAACAAATTAAAGTCATTTAAATTGTTATATTACAAACTCCTATTACAACATTTATTACCTAGATTATTTAATTGATGCATGGTGTCTCAGTCAGTCCAGGCTGCTCCATCAGAATATCATAGACTGGGTGACTTATATAACAATTTATTTCTTACAGTTCTGGAGGCTAGAAGCCCAAGAATTGATCGCCAGTGTGGTTGGGTTCTTGGTAAGAACCTGCGTTATGCCCTCACATGGACTTCCTTGGAGTGTGCACACAGAGACACACACACACACACTCATATACATGCACACAGATCCTGTGTTCCCCCTCTTTTTATAAGGGCATTAAACCCATAATGAGGGCCCCATCCTCATGACTTAATGTAACACTAATTACCTCCCCAATTTTCTACCCGCAAATACTGTCACATTGGGGGTTAGGGTTTCAACATATGATTTTGGGGAGATCACAAAATTAGGTCCATAGGACACAGGTTGACTATTTGAAATTGATAAAATTCTATGTATATGGTTGTGTGTGTTTGTGCATTTATAGCCTATTTTATTTTTGCCAGTATAGAGTAACATACTTGTTTATATTAGTGATATGACATGTTAAAAAACATCTACACAAATTATTTAAATTAAAACTATGAGAAATATGCAAATTACAAATGTATACTAACTGGGCAAGTATCAATTTAATCTGAGTTGTGGAGTGAGATCGTATTTGAGCTAAATAGCAGCTCAGAACTAATTAGCTATTAATTTTCATATCATTTTTCTCAAAATGTATGTTGGCTTAGAGCAATTAACTCAATAGATGACTTTATTTTAACATGCCACTCTAGGCTTAACTGAAAAGTATAATACTATTATGATCTATGGGACTTGTCCGGAGAATTCACTTCAGATAGTGATGAACTCATTTCAATCACAGTGATAGATGCATCTGCCTTACTAGCCGGTAATGTGCCTATATAACTTAACATATTTTACACACCCACATGCTATAAAATATTCTGTTTTCTTTTGTATGCATTAGTTACTAGTTAGAATTGAACAATTTTTTGTCCTATAACGTTTTATTATCCTTTTAGCCTCTGGGATTTCTCTCATTCTAATCAGTTACTAAAAATTAGCCCATTCCTTTCTTCAATAAAAATGGCTTATCTCAGGTAAATAGTATGTAATATCTAGAAAATCAAATATATTGGAACAGAGAATCTCAGAAAATTAAAATACAGTCGGTCAAATACGTGACGTCAATTTTGATGGCCTTGTGAGTGAAAGGCTACTAGGAATATTGGTCCTGGGAATTGAAGCAACCAAAAAATGCATCCGACATTTTGATCTGACGGTGAATATACAGACATGGAGAAATCTCCATTATTCATTTGGTATGTTAAAAAATTTCCAAGTGTACAGGAAAGACATTTTAAAACA
Source organism: Equus quagga (assembly GCF_021613505.1). Classification (NCBI taxonomy): domain Eukaryota; kingdom Metazoa; phylum Chordata; class Mammalia; order Perissodactyla; family Equidae; genus Equus; species Equus quagga. The sequence continues at coordinate 103,957,915 of NC_060275.1, forward strand.
CTACTGCTATGCATATTTATGTAACGACTTCAATATTTCAGAGTTGGAGACAGGTACTGGATAGAAAGAGTTTAGAACACTAAACTGAAATTGTGATGATACAAAGATTACTGTATTGAGGCAAATTATATTTCAGACATGAAAATGACAGGACATAGGCATGATGGGTACTGGGCTTGAGTGGAGTTAAGACTAAGTCCTTTTAATTCTATTTCTCTATCATACTTCATATTGACTAAAATTTTTATGCACATCTATATTTCCTTAATATAGGCTTTAATATAATCTTTAGCATAGATAATATAATCTTTAATATAGACCCTAATAAAATGTTTTATTATATTTCGATTTTATCCTTATAGGTCACTGGCTCTAAAACTAATCCCCTACAAAATGTATAATCCATTCTACATGTATTTCCCCAGTTTAATATCTTGCAATACTTCCAAAAATGACATCAGTTCCTGAATTTTATATGCAAGCTTTTTTCCATCATTCATGATTTCTGTAAGGTTACTTTTCCATATGAAAACTAATTGTCATGTTCTGTGCGTATACTTTTTCTTTGCCTTTGGATGTCCTGGAGAGTGATTTTTTTTCTTGTCAAACAAGCACAACATTACATCCACTTAAAAGGTATCACCTGTTTAATCAACCCTTATTTGAATTTTCCAAAAAGTTCTAAACATTCCTCCCTTTGCCCTAATTCTGTATCTTGCAAATTCTTATATATGGAATACCTGAGCATTGCTCTTTTTTTTTAATGAGTCTATCTTAAAGCAAAAAAAGGAAAGAAAAAGGCATTGCCTTTTTTGTATGTTATTAGTGTGTTTCTATTTCTAGAAGACGTGCTTTTGTTAAATAATTGATGTTCGTTAAATGGCTTATTTTTTATGCAACCTGAAGTACATGCTATGCATTCGCAAAAACAACAAAGAAAAGGATTTCTCTCTTCTGTAAGGTAATGTTTTTAAAATACAATGTCTGAATCAAGGTTACAACATTTACCTTCTAATTTTGTTGAGAAGTATCATTTTACTTTTAAAGTTTTATATAAGTAAACAAGAATGGCTATATTCTCAATAAGTTTAATTTCCCCTTTATACTCTAATTACAATTTGGTGAGACTACATTCTCTAATATGGTGTATTAGTAGACACTATTGAAAGTTTTCTAGAAATTTCAAGAAGAAAATATTAAAAATTACAAAAGCATAATTGAAGCTATTGCATTTCTTTGGTGTATTGACTTTATACATATAGAAAATCAAAGTTTAATTTCCATTCATATTTGATGCAAAGCATTACCTGGCAGATCTCAGGTAAGGCTTCTATTAGCTGTGAGGACAGTAAATAGATTTTCGTCATAAGCAATAGAAATCCATCTGAACACATGTAATAACGTTTCCTTTGCTTGTTTATTAAATTTGCCCTCATTAAAAATTCAGTACTGGTTCCATTTGCGTATTCTTTATTTTCTGTCAAAAATATTAATTAAATTATTTTGGATACCATAGATGGGATATTGAAACCATTCCTCAACTCCTGTGTTATGGCTTGAATAATATATCAGTAAAACATAGAATTCTGCCTGTTTTCAATTGTGTTCGATTCAAAGAATGTGCCTTTGTTTCCTAGTGGGCTTATGGTTGCCTATTGCCACGTGGAAAGGATGGAATTTGACTTAACTCTAGTCCCTACTCTCTTAAGCATTTATATAAGGGAAAATAGGTTAAAAAAAAAAACTTTCCAACTATTTCCCAGCGCCGAGACATCCACTGTATGTCTTTCCAAGACCTTTAGAAAATCACTGCTCTAAAATTGGCACTTCTGCTGAGATTGCCCCATAATTTCTGGAGTTGATTTAAAAGTCTAACTCTGTGCCATGTGGAGCTACAAGCTCCAACTGAAATCATTTTTATGGTGCAGGAAATGAGACACAAAACACTTCTGGCTTTGCTTGTTTTGCTGATTTTTATTTTGCTTTTGACCTATCATAAAATTGGCTTGCATAACTTACTTGTTTCAGTGACAATCACTTATGAAGCACTTATGTTATTTTGAAATTATCAGTTCTTGAGACCAAGAGAAACATCGAATCATTTGTGAGATCATTGCACCCTTCCCCTATTTGTGAATTGTTTCTGTAGTGCTTTCTGAATGATTTGAACATTAAGCCACATTTCAGAGTCTGTCCTAGTAATCTGTTACTATGTTTCAAACTGTCTCAAAATATGGGCCACTGAAATAACAATTACTTTGAAGTTGTAATATAGTCATTGTAAGTACTAATTATGGCAGCAGTCTGGAATAATCATTCAGGCTTATTAAGTTATTTTAATGTATTTTGTTATTTTTTTGCTACAGTTTTTCAAATTTTAGCTTGTGTTTCTATGATACAAATCAGTTTGGTTATGTTAAACAAATTGACTTGCTACTAATATATATACATTAAATTAAACTATATATATATAAAATAAAGCAATAAATTAGATTCAAAAATTCATATTTTAAAGTGGTCTTTTGTCCTCCCTCCACTCCCTTTCCTACACAGACAGTGAATGTAAAATTGTAAGAAGAAAGTGTTATCAAATGAACATTTTTGTTTATTTTATCCCTCTTTTTAAAATGCATATGTGACAATATTAGTAAAACTTTGAAAAGCAAGAGAAAGCCACTTTAAGATAGATCTTTAAGGTACATAAGTCCAGTTCATAATTAAACCTGCTATTTGAAATAACTTGTTTTGTCACGTTGTGTTTTTTGCAGGGATCGCAAACATAACTATCTTTCACCATGTTATGTCCCGCAATATGTTCCAGTTTACCATAAATAGAGATTTAATTTCCATTAAAAATAAAGAAACAACAATATGATATTCTTAAAGAAACACTTAGTAAAAACAAACAACAGATGTTTTTAAATTTTAACAAAAAGCGTGGTGACACCATGTGGATCTAAATTGGAAATAATTGGGGGCCAGCCTGGTGGTGCAGTGGTTAAGTTTGAACATTCTGCTTTGGCAGCCCCAGGTTCACCCGTTCGGATCCTGGGCATGAACATATGCACTGCTTGTCAAGCCATGCTGTGGTAGGCATCCCACATATAAAGTAGAGGAATATGGACACAGATGCTAGCTCAGAGCTAGTCTTCCTCAGCAAAAAGAGGAGGATTGGTGGCAGATGTTAGCTCAGGGCTAATCTTCCTCAAAAAAAAAATATTAAAAATTGGAAATAATTGCACAACAAGTAATTATGTTAGGCTGCATATAATTACTCATGATTAGAAAGTTTACTCATGATACTCTTGACAGCATAAGATGGTCATTTGTGATTAAATATTACTGGTCTATGTCACAAGGGTCATAATACATTTTGCAATACAAATAGTTAGTACTTGGGAGTTCCTAGGTTTTGATAAAACTATGGAGTCCATCCTTAAAATGGAAAATGTAAAAACTCTGCATGTCTAATTAAAAAGAATTAGCTTAATAAGTGAAAAAATAAAATCCTTTAAAATAAGCAAATAACAGTATATAAGTGCCGCATACACTGTGGAAAAACTTCCAAAAGATTATATTTGACAATATTTATCAGTCTATTATTAATTACGTATCTTTTTTGTTTGTATTCTCGACATCTATGGTATGAAATACAAAAACTGCTGGATCATTGCAAAGAAAAATTTTTTTGGTGAAGGAGATTGTCTCTGAGCTAACATCCGTGCCAATCTTCCTCTATTTTGTGTGTGGGACCCCTCATATTTAACCAATATATCACTGGGGCAGCCCCCAGTAGTGAATTTTTTTTCATATAGATCAGTACTTTAAAGAACCATAAAACATACATATTTTATTTCAGATAATCACAGGGCACTGAGATAATAATATTCTTATTTTTCTTTATTTAAATCTACAAAGTCAAAGAAGAAAATTAAGACTAAGGGACTGTTGTATTCAATTCATAATATAATTTGATTCAAATAGAAACATTTTTTAACAAGGTAATAAAGTAACTGAAACTGAGCAGATTATGTGTGTGTGCGTGTGTGCATGTGTGTGTGTGTGAAACAATCTATGCATCTTCAGGCAATAACAGTAGTCTAGTATGAAAGCGTAACAAATCAAAGGAACACGTAGATTGACTTAAGTACTGGCCCATGAACTCCATGTTTTAACGGTCACATCCCTCAAAATCTAACTCAAATGTATTTGTTTTTTCCCCAAAATTAAAGTTTCTGGTATTTAATCAAATTAATAACCACAATATGTTAAGTTGGCGTTGTAAATTTCCAGGCAATAGCACATTTGATAGTATTTATTTGCTAATGACTTAAATTTTGCTAGACTTACTCATGCTCAGGTTAGAGTATTTTTACTTTGGGTTCACATTCCAAATGATTATGTGTTATAACACAATGCTTAATTTTCTGTGTATTATTTTCCCTATCATCCTTCTACTCAGCCTTTTTTCTTGCTTCTAATATCTTTATAGAGCAAAAATTGAACAACTGAACATACAATAATAATGAATTCATCCATTAGTAAAAACTGCACTATCATCTGAACTGTTCTAGCTTTTTACGTTATGCAAATAAAGACACGTAGATGTCTGAGAATGTCAAATGAACACAAATTAGTTTATGTGCCCTTGAACGACAAAGTAAGCCTTTATAGAATCAAGTAAATGTGAGAGAGTATAAAAATTATGCTCAAAGAAAGTCACACTTATTTTAAAGCATTGTAGCCGAATGAATACAAAACAAGTAAAAACTATTGTCTCTGTGAATGCTATTGTTGTTAAAAGGATCCTTGAATTCAGAAAACTTCTTTCATATGTACATTTTTTATTTCAAAATTACACATTTCTTATTTTCTGATTGATTTATATATATAAATAAACACACATCGTTATTCTGATATAGTCAGTGAATTAGAATATGTGAGGATTTGTTTCTATTTGGAAATTGTGTTAAAAACATCACTTCATAATTATAAGGGCAGATTGTTGATTTTAATTTGTACTGTGTGATTTAACATGGTATGTGTAAGAATGCTGACAAATTTTTTACTGATTATACGAGTTATATCTGTGGTAGAATAAAGGTACAGAGCTCCTAGAACTGGGCAATGCTTTCTGAATTTCTTTTTTTTGAGTAAATTGCTATGATCTGTATCATCATTATCTCTGTCCCCCTTCCAAAAAAACAAATCAAATAAACAAAAGGCCTACAGACGTCCAATCTTACCCATCAACTGGGACACAACCAATGAGGTAATTATATTAAAAATAAAAAAATATAGAAATGAAACTGAGGGGAATAATGATGTAAGATAACAGTGATAACACCGTCAACATTTGTATCACAGAATAAAATGTATGGTCGTTATGTTATATTTTCTTACAATTTTACCATATTTGAGGAAAATATTAATTTGATGCTTTGATTGATATGGATTATGACTTGTTTTCCAAATTATCCAAGAATGGTTCATACTAATACTATGAACAAGATCAGTTTATTTAACAATATGATGAGTTGCACATTCAAGGTCTTTTTAAAAACACTGCATATGTATTAATGATTTGGAAGAATCAGGTTGTGACTAAAGACTGCAAAGGATTAGGAGAGAAGTTTGCTGGAACTAATTATCTTTAGGAATTGTTCTCTGCAAAAATTGAGATTTGATTACTCTCATTTCTCTTTTTTCATTTCTTTATTGCTATGACCTCTGTGATTTGCAAACTTTTGTCTAAAATTAGGAAGACAGAATGGATTAAAGTAGGATTAGAAGATGATGGATATGATTCTTTGCTTTTCAAATATATCTCAATCATATATTTCATTATATTTGTTCAGAATATTTCCTTTCTGAGAATTATGATGAAATGGATGGAAAACTTAATCTAGTTAAAGCTTGTAGAAAATGAAATAAGTAATTTCATTTAATTTAGAGGTTCATATAAACATTTTTGAAAGCTGAAAATTATTTAGATGTATGGGCATTTGAATAAAATACTCAAATTTCAAATTTTAATTTCACCCTCTTTTAATAACTTCTGCCGGTTTCAAACGCTACCTGCTTATGAGAGATGGTGTATCATGAATGTTTCTTACAGTCTCCAATTTATATACTTGTTCTTATTGTTTCCTCTTTTCTTGAAGACTGAATTAGATCTCATTGTTTCAATTATCATTTGTAGTTTCATATTTCCCAAATTTAAATTTTCAGTTCCTCTTTATGTTACACTTCACATGGATAGCCAGCTTAAGAAGTTAAATATCAGAATCATTTACATGTTTAAAAAATCTCATCACGACGAACCTATCACCTTAATGATTCAACTCGAGTTTACGAGGAGAAAAAAGGCCTTTATGCTCATCCAGAAAACAATCCCTTAACTTTTTTTTCACTGTTTCTGACCACATCCCCATTTCATTTACCACGTTTTTTCTATAAAATTGACCATTATCATTTTAAGTTCCCTTTAGCCCGTGTTCTCTTGCTCCTGTTTCCCCATTCTTTGCAATATCTTTTCCAGCTTTCTTTAGCAGTCTAATTCTCCTCATCTTCAAGCAACAAGAGAAGCTGTCCCTTCCAGGAAGCCATGTCTGAAATTCTAGGTCAATCTATATGTTAACTCCATTTGTGCTTCCGCAGTTTTTTTTGCATGTTTTTATCACAACAATGGCTATCTTACATTGGCAAATGATTTTCAGCATATGTTATCACCAATTCAAGAACTTTTAGTGGTCAACGGAGAATCTGGTGTTCAATAAATTTGGATTGACCAAACGGAGTTACCCAACAAATGTTATATGGCTCTATGTAGCCAAATCGTTTTAAATTTAAAATTTTCACTTTATTCTTTTCCCAAGGACTCCAAATCTAATGCATTCTTTTTTCAGGAACAGCATTTACTTTTAAGCACAATTTCAATTAATCATTTCTTATTTAGGACAATTGTACTGACTATCAATTGCTCTGCCATATAATCATTACCTAGCATGTTGTCTTCTAGAAAGTTCACTTTCATTCATACATAATTAATTTATTCTCAACTCTGAGAATTTATATATTGCCATGTGCAGATAAAAGTGCATATCCCACTCTCTTTTCAGTGTCTTTTCTCTTTTCAGTCTGTTACGTAAAAGATGATTCATGGGTCACCTTAAATAGTAGATGTCTCTGATAGTTCTTGCTAGTATACTCTATAAGTTAGAATCAAATGATTGTATAGGCATGTTTCAATTTGGGAAATAATATTGTGCTTAACAAAAAATTTCTATGAAAATAAAAAGATTAATTAATGTAAATTTTTGAGATTTTGGTGAATCCCCAGTCTTTGGCAAAATTAAATCTAACCAAAAGAAAACAATAAACCCATTTCCTAGGAGACGGATTTCTACTTTTAAAGAAGGAGTAATTTGAATTAACTTTAAATTGCTTCATTTCCCCAGGCCGGAATAAATCCCCAAACTAGATTTTTAATTGGTTCCTGAAGCTCTTTTTTCTCAAATAGAAACATCAAATTCACTCTGAAATGGAGTCTGAACCTACATTAGCCCAAGGCAGGAAAAACAAAATGAAATAAAATTTAGGTCCACATTTTCTCTTTAATCTCTTTTTACTTCTTGTGAAATCCCTAAGAATGAGAAATCAACGTTGTTTTGCTTTTTCTTAAGTCCTGACGTACATGAGAATAAACTCCTCTTAACATAAGGCAATTTCCACTTTAAAAATATATATTAGATCAAAAGACCATGGGAATGCAATACAGATGTAAATAAGGATTCTAAACATAGTTAGCAGTTGATTTCTGATTTATGAGGGTAAATTAAACAGATTAAAGATTAATTATATTTTAGCATTTATTTTATCTATTGCTTTTCTCTGCTTTATGTGTATTGTTCATATCATGGAATAAGCCATTACTGAAATTAAAAGGGGACATAAGGTTTAGAAGATTCAGTCTCCTTCTTTATACTATTGACAATTGCTATATATGAACATTTTAAAATAAATGAATCTGTTTATTGAAACCGAAAAAACCCAGAGAATACTGTTTTAGTACGTATGTATTGTGGAAGGTTTAGTCTATTATATTTGATGTGAAACTTTGCCCTGTACTGTTCTAGTTCATACTTCTCTACCCACCGCAAGCCCCTTTCACTATCCCATATGCTTGGCAGTTAGCTACATTTTATATTTCTTTTACAAAATTGAGGGCACTAATTATGCTAACAAATTTTAAGCCATTAATTATGCCATTGATTCAGTCTATATATATATAAAGAGAGAGAGGGAGAGAGTTAATTTGCATTATTTGTAGTAGTTATATTCTATAAAGTCACCATAAACACTAAATTAGCCAACACTGAACTCTTGCTCCTAGGGAAATTACAGGGTTAGGTTCCTGTGAGCCTCTGGTCACAACATTTTTGTCAACTGATCAACACATAGCTTTGTTTTATATGTGTTTCTGTTTAATGACACCCTATTAAACGTATATTGTTTATTCATTAACATTGAATTCACTACCAATAGCACCATCACTTATAACCAAACAAATCTTATTTTACATGCCTCTCTACTCTGTAAGGCACATCACAGCCTTCTTGCACTTAGCAACACCAGACAGCACTTTAGCACTACATTTTGGAGCCATTTTAAACAAGAAAATCAACAGCAAAAAACATAAAAATGAGCAAAACTACGAGGCCACAAAAATAGGCCACAAAAGGAACACCTCTTTGTAGTACAAAAGCTGAAACGAGAAGGCTGAGTTCAACCTCATCTGAGATAGTGCATGTCAGGCAACTCAAATTTTTTGCTGCTCTGCACATGTCCATGAATGAATATGAATGTGCTGCAAGTATTGATTTGGAGGTTACAAAGAAATTCCAGCAAGTAGGCAAACTCACAAATACAGAATCTGAGAAAAAGGAAGATTAAACACACACACATATATATATATGTATATAAATATATAGTGTATGAGTATTCACACATACCATATATGGATACATGTATATATAGAATACATATAGTATATGAATATGTGTTTTATGGTATACATATATAAACATGTTTGTGCGCATGCACATATGTATTGATATGTGTATACGTATATGACTCTGGAAGATTTAGAAGAATGATTTATAAAAGAGATGTAATTTTTCACAGTTTACAAATGCTTCCCATAAATATAGAGTTGTCTAGTAAGTTTGGCATGAGCTTTAAAGATAATTCTTCTCATAATTCACATATTCTTTCAGAAAGTTGATTTTCTCTACAGTTTTTAATATTATGTAGCTTTAGGACAATATTTGCTTAAATAAGGACAAACCTCAACATCTTTAGAAGTATATGCAAGAGTAATTTCCATATGTGCTTAGAATTTTAACAAGAGAAAATTTATAGAAGATATATTTCCCTAAATGTAGAAGATGTGCTGTGGTAATCCAAACACTGGCCCTCCAAAGACGTCCATGTCCTAATCCTCAGAAATTGCAAATATGTAAGGTCACAGGGTAAAGAGAAACTAAGGGTGCAGACAGAAGCAAGTTTGCTAATTAGCTGATGTTAAAAGAGGGGGATTATCCTGGATTACCTGTGTGGTCCTAATATGATGACAAATGTTCTTAAAAATGGAAGAAGCAGGGATAAGAGGGGAGTCAGAAAAAGAAACGTGACGACAGAAGCAGGTTCAGAGCGATGTGAGGTTACAAGGACCTAACACTCCATTGCTGGCTTTGAAGGCGAGGAAGAGAGCCACTGCTGAGAAAGAGGAACAGTCTTTAACAGCTGGAAGAGGCAAGGAAAAGGATTCTCCCACAGACACTCCAAGAGGAATGTAGCTCTCTTGATTTTAGTCCAGTGAGATTTCAGACTGTGAGAACTTAAGATAACAAATTTCTGTTCTTTTAAGCCACTAAATTGGTAGTAATTACTTCTAATGGCAATAAAAAATTAATGTATCTCTCCTCCTTTCTATCTCTCTAACTCTGTATACACACATACATTCATGTATGTACACCATACATACATACGTGTATATATGTATAAACACATAGCATATATGTTATACAGATACATTAGCTATCTGTGGTTTGTATTACATATTAGCATGACTATATATATTGATTTCCATCATTCCCAACATTAATTCCAGTGATATATTCGTATAAACACTGGCTTGCTTTCAACCTGTATTTCTATAATTTTATCTTTGGTAAAGAGACAGTCGATTTGGTTCTGTGAAAACAGGAACAACTCTGAACGTTTAGTCCATGCATTAAGTTCAAGAAGATTCACTTTTCGGTTTCTTCAGTAGCAAACCTGCCCCTCACACCGACATTTGAGAGTCTTATGGGCCCTGATAGGGCCCCAGCTCTTATTACACAGAAGTTAATAAAACTTGTGTAAGGTAGAGAGATGGGTGTTTTATCACTTTAACAACTAACCTGAAAATTCTTGGGAAACGAACTTTGTTTGTTGAACATATTCTGAGGGTCATATAGAATAAATAAGACCCTGAAGATATGAGAAGAGAGCAGGAATCCAAACAATATAGGCAGATGGAATAGCTGTACTAAATCAGAAAATATGAATAATAATGGAGACATATCAAGTAACACCATCAGCAATTTTGTTATAGATGTTTTGTTCCCATAGGGCAATTTATAGTAAGACTGTGCTGCTTGAGTTGAATATATTCTGGTCCTGAAGGTTGTATTGACTAGAGGGGAGGATAGCAGGCTGACGTAATCGTCTTTTCCCTCCGGAATTACCTCTCCCAACCTCCCCAGGCACTGCCCACTAACTTAACAGAGCAAAGGAGCTTTATTAGTGGAACATAAAATTGGAGGAAAATTTTATGTCTAAAGAAGGAATTTGTATGCACTGTAACCTGGCTGCTCTCATGAGAACTACCACCCCCTCCCATCAGTTTGCTATTATTGAAAACATTGCAGGTCAATGAATTATACAGATCCAAAGTAAATTGCATTAGGACTTTTCATACTTTTTGGATTATTTTTTCATTTTGCTATTTATTGCACCCTTCTTTTTATATTCTGGGTTTATGTTTTACAAACATGTCTGAGAGTACAATTTTGTCATCTTTAAAGCAAGGTGTTAGATGAAACAGGAGGATCCTGCATCTAGGCCTGCAGACAGTTCTGAGGTTTTTAGTGATGAAGAATTGTAGTCGCATGTCATTTTACTGCCCTCATGAACAAGAAATCCACAAAAAGTTAGTCTTTCTAATGAAAGTGTCTTATTAATGTTTTACATGTGTTTACAATCTAAGTTATTGAATTCCATTGGAAATCATCTGGGGGACGAGGTGGCTAGGAACAACTTGTACATGTGGCAATGGCTCCAGTAAAATTTTCAAAACATCAAACTATATTTCATAACCATTTGAAAACTAAAGGAGCTATTGGAAGCTCAGAATGAAGCCTTTGTTTATAAAATTATAATTCCTGCAAATGTTTAGGAAAAAAGGCTTTTAGTAAGAGAACTGAAGCATAGTCAGATAAAGGAACGTCGGGCTGTGAGAACCTAGTAATTCAGCATGTATAGTAAATAAAATGATAGCGAAAGATGTGGTATGAGAGAAACAAAAATGTTTTGCTCTCAAATAGTATTATATGTTAATATATTGGTGACATGTGATATCCTACAGAGAAGATGTTTTGTACTACACTGAAAGGAACAAAACAAAACAAAAAAAACCCTTCTGTATCCAGGCTGAAAAGTCAACGGATTTCACCAAAACATGTCAAGCTGTAGCATATGAAATATTTTTAAATGATAGTGAAACTTGAAAACACATTTTTCTTGCTACAAAGAGCTAGTCCCAACATGCAAAGGCAAAGATATACTTAATGTTTTATTCATTTCTAGGAACAAAAGGTGTCTCTTGCAGGAAATGTGTTGGCATCTCTACTGACAGAGCTCTATCCATGGTTGGCTCCAGGAGAGGTTACAACTCCTATAAAATTAAGAAAATCCTGCATCTTCCCAACAAACTAATTTTTTTGCAGAGAGCTGCTAGTGCCAAAACCTTTGAGATTGAAAATTGCATATGATGCTACAAAAAGGCTCCCATTTATTGAACAAAAATTAGTTGATCTAAGCATGTTTAAGAAAAATGCCTGAAAATCTCAGAGGACATAAAACTCCTACTACATATAGAAATCTGGTAGGTTACCAAAAGATAACTTTTACACAGTGTATTGAGCTGAAAGGTGAAATGCATGAGGACATACAAGAAAAAAAATAAACAGATTTTGCTGATTACTTTCAAGAAGAGGAACAGCTGCAGACACTAGCTCACTTAGCAGACATTTGCCATCACATGATCCAGTTGAACAAGTTTCTACGAGACGCTAGAGAAAATGTGTTTTTCTTCAAGTGTAAGATTTTTGGACTTCAAAGGAAACTGAGTGTAAAAGTCATACTACAAAAGAAAATTTTGACAGGTTTCTTTTGCTGATTGGGAGTCAGAGAGTGGATGAATACCAGCAAGCCTTTAGTCGTACTGTAAGTCAACCAGAAGATCTGAGCAACAAAATTAGGCAGTTTGTTTTCCCTTCCTTTTGACAAAAATATGTGACTGGGTAGAATTCCTTTTTCTGAATCTTCTGCTCAGCTGCAAAACTTGACTTTGAGAGAAAAGAAAGAATTTTGTAAGAAGCATAGTTAAAATAGTTGTTTTAAGATCCCTATCTTCTAATGTCAACATCTATGTCATCTAGATTTTTGACCTGATGATTATTTGTTTATCTTGAGAATTGGTTATGCTTGTCTGTTTCTTGATATATTTAGTAATTTTGAATTGGATCCTGGACATTTTAAATGTTATGTTGTAGAGAATCTGGGTTCTGTTATATTCCTCCTAAGAATGCTAATATTTTCTATTTTATTGAGCAGGCAATTAACTTGACAATTAATTCAATTACAAGTCTTTCTTCCCTGTAGTGGGAGGCAGCCCAAATTTACATCCTATTTTTGAGTTTTAGCTGACCTTTTTGAAGTCAATACCATGTTTGTCTGGTTCAAGGGTCATCAGATATTTGGGCAGAATATACACAGAATTTTGGGCTTCCTCTCCCTGGCTCTCTGCTTTCTGAGATTTTCACCTTCAGATTCTAGAAGCTGTGATTGTCCTGAACTCTGTCTTCTGAATCTTCAAAAGAGTGAAGCTATGGGTTTTTCCATTGATTTTTTTACCCTCCCTGTCAGATGGAACTCTGGACTAGTCTCAGGCTAAAAGCAAAACATTGAGAACTGTCTTCACCTTGTGTTTTTCTCTGTTTCCAAGTGTTAACTCCCCTCCAGTATCTGCTTTTTTCTATTTATTTTTCCAGAAAGTATATTTATCTTTTTTCTTTATTCAATTAAATCACTAAATACGTCAATAAACATAAACAAATAGTTTTACATATCATATGCCAGAAAACACACCTCACTAGACTATTGATAGAAGTAATTTTTCATAAGATATTTAGGTCCACTTAGGTAAAGGAAAAGTATCAAGCAGGACTTTTATTTTATGAAAAAAGAGAAGAAGAGGCTGAAGTTCCCTCTTCCTACACTAATAACTTGCATTAGAGCTGATGCCCTCATGAGAAGAGAAGATCAAATATAAAAATAGGATTTATAAATTGACTAAAATAAAAAGACTACAAGAAAGTGTTGTCTAATTAAAAGATCATTGAAGATGATTTATAGATTATTATATCTACAGTTACAGATCATTCTTAGGTATGGTGTGCTATACAGATAATTTTTTCTTTTAATGTAGAGATTCCCTGAAACGTGACTATTTTCTCAAGTGTCCCTCAAGGAAAAAAAATAATATTTAAAAATCATTTAAAGTTATTAACAAGCCATAGAATATTATTAAGTAGTACTGTGAGATCACAACATTTTAGTTTTGAGAATATAGAAGTTAATCGTCATTTGAGAAAACAAACACACCAATTTAGTTGAAAATGTACCATTTTTGCACTACCGCATCTATTCTATTTAGGATTGCAAGTTTTAACTGATGTTGTGGGGATTTTAGTTTCTTCATGCAATTATTAGATTTAATACTTTTTATATTTTTAAAAGATTAAATCTCTTTTTACTATCATGTTTTTACGGTAAACCTGGATTGTCAATGTCTCAAGCACATAGGTGACAGTCATACTGTTACCAGCTACAAACACAGATTCTTTACTTTCCACACAAGAGAGGCCAAAAAAAAACTGGAATGCCAGGCTTATGGCAAGGAAAGGGTTTTTATTTCAGGTGACATCAGTCAGGAGATGAGAGTGAGCCCTCAAATCCGTCTTGTCTCCTCAACAGATGGGAGACCAGAAGTGTTAAAGGTTTTAAGGAATGTGGCTGCTTGTAGGGAGTGGGTAGTCTGTGACCTTGCAGGTCATTGCTTGCCCACCAGCCTGCCTTTGGCCTTGTGAGGCTGCTTGCAGGCAGGAGGAGGAGATAAAGAATCTGCAGGTGGCTATTCTTGGCTGTCTGCCTCCGTGGTGAGTGGTAGATTCTGATGCCAGGAAGCCACGGAGTAAGCAGGGAAGGAGGATGAGTGCTTTGATTTTAACCCCATATATGCTGGGTTTAATGTAGGGGAACTGACATCAGAGCTGGAAGGCTTAAGAGATGATGACACAGACCCAAGAGGAAGTGTATAAACGACCCAGGGGTAGGAGACATGTGTGTTTGTTTATTCATAGGTTAGTGATAGTTTACTAAGATGCTAATCCTTATATGTTTTAATGGAATGCATTTTGAAAAATGAATGATCAATTAAAGGCTGAAAGATTTAACACTAACATTCTAGCAACATTTCTTAGATTCCTGTTTATATTGAAATACAAAATGCTATGAAATATCACTGTGATGTTATTGTGGCAATTTCCTTTTTCTGTGCTTGTGGGTTGATATTTCCAAACAAGGGCTGCAGATTACGTTCTGAAAGCTGCAATTGATTTTCAAACCCTTTACATCCTGATTGCAACGTTTAAGCAGGCTTCTGATAAACATTTTCTGAGATGAGATAGACCACTTTTTGTTTTACATGAACAATAGTTTAAATGGCAGTTTGACATTTAAGGAAATAAATATTCAAGCATGAGGTAAATTTGAAAGTCATTAAGATTAAAGGTTTACAATAACATATCATCCTTAAGTGTTGAAATGAATTTTGTATCATATTTATCCATTGCTAACCTGGCTAACGTATGAAGAATGGAAGTATTGATTTGATTTTGACCCAAATAATGATGTACATAATTAAAACCTTTGCAAGAATGATTTACAGCATATTTTAACCTTTTTATTGTTTCACATTTTCACTATCAGAAGATCATTACTCAAAAGGTAAAGGAATGGTTTTGTAGTGGGATCTCACTCAGAGTTATATTTCAATTCTTCACTATAATGGAATGTAAAGAATAGGAAAAGGAAAATGGAGACACTCTACCAAATCATTACTTGCAGTTTTTCACATGTAATGCTCAATATGGTTTAAGACTTAACTAAGAGAACAACTCATTTTATTTCAGCAACAAATCTGCCAATATGTTGATGGAGCAGATGCATAATATATGTCATTTGAATACTTTGGTACGTAACTTTTATTTGCAAAATGCAAGGAAGATTTTACTTTAAAGGGAAAACTTCACAACCTAAGCATTTAATTAAAAAATATGAAGCGAATAAAAATTATGAGAGCCTGTGAACATTAAAGTGGATGAAAAGTGCAAACCTTTAAGATGAAAAATTAAATTATATCATCCCTTGATTTGTTGAACATAATAATACTTATTGAAATGCGTCAAACGACATTTTTTTCTTATGAAGGTCTTTCTGATATATGACATTTGAAACTTATTTCATTGTTCATGATCATTAATGCTTAATTTCAAAGATCATTTAATATGTACTTTATAATGATGTCTGGATTTAGACTCTTAAGTTGCTTGTTTGATTGATTTAGGGAACTCAAAGAAAGACACTGATTAATCAAAATTCACACAACACGGGGACTCTAAATTGCCCCAAAGTGAATTCTCAATTTTATACAGTTGCTGATTTTTAAGAAAAAAGAAAGATTGTTTAACTTTTGTCCAATTGTTTCCAAGGGCAATTGACAGTTTATTACTTCCATTTATATTTAGCCCAAAGCTGAATTTTTTTGTCGCCTTTTCATGTAATTCAACACATCTGTACTGATGGTCTACAATGAGCCAGTTTCTATTCCATTTTGCAAAGATACTTCAGTGAACCAAACAATAACCCCTGCCTACATGGAGCTTATATTCTAGAGGTGATGGGATGACAGATAATGGTAAACATAAACTCACAAGTGATATTTTACATTAAAAGGCGATGAGCTTTGCGAGATGAAAGATACAGCAAAGCAAGAAAAAGGTTAACAATTATAGGTGGGAACTGGGGGTGGGTTACACTTTTATTTAGGCAGATATGGGTAGGCCTCCTTTTGTTGATATTTGAGCAAAAATTTGAAGAGGTAAGGGAGCTCCCCATAGAGATATTTGGGGAAAGTGGATCCAAGCAGAGTCAGAGGAGCAAAATCCTAAGAGTGGAACTTGCATGGCACATTTGGAGAAAGCTATGAGGCTAGTGTGGTTGGAAAAGGAAAGAGTAAGCAAAAGTGAGAGTAATTCCAGATGTCTGAGAATTCAGGTGGGGGGTAATCATGTGGGGGTTTTAAATCATCTTAAAGAGTTTGGCTTATACTCAGAGTGAAATGGGGAGCTAATTCAAAGTTTTTAGCGAAAGAGTGACAAACTGAACTTAGACTTTTAATGATAATTCTGGCTACACGTAAAAAAGTCACAGGAGATGGACGAAGGTTACATCAGGTCAGTTAATTACAAGGCTATTGTTGAAATTCAGACAGGGAATGATGGAAAATGTAGCAAATCCCAATAAGTACATCTATTTGAGGAAATACCCTGAAGCATCTTTAAATAGGAGACTATCTAGTTTACACACTGATCACATCCAACATTCAAAGGATTTTAAAAGGTTATTACTTTGAGTTACAAGTTTGGAAACACGCATTCATTTCTTTTCTGTGGAGAATCATTTTGGGCCAGATATTTTTAATGCAATGGCTACATTTCAGCATGAATTATTTGGTGTGCAGATTGTATAAAACACTTTGAAATATTCCCTATTGATACACAGTAAAATTAAAAAGAATTTAGCAAGGTTTAATTCATAACCCTAGTGTTGCAAACTTTTTCTCCTTTTGTCCCTCCAAAATATGTTTCTCAGAGTTAGGTGAAATAGGTTGAACAATAAGCAACGATTAAGTGTGACTCATAAATGATTCCAGAGTGTGTTTATAATCTTGAACAAAATTTGAAAAATAAAAGATCGCTTTACTACACTTCCTTCTCATGTCACTCTTGTACATGCCCTGTTTAACGAGATATTGACTTCCAGTTTCTTTTAGAAAAATTTAATATCTATCTAATTAGCCTTTATCCCCTCCTCCATCTAGTCACGGTTCCAATTTGAACCACTATAATTTTGAACCATTATTCAACATCTTAACTAGTATGTATTTATGTATCTAACAAGCTGGGCAAGCCTGACATTTTCATATGGATTCCCACATCCACGATTCAGGAAAATTGCATACATAAAATGATCCTTTTTCCAAAAGTCTGGGATACATTTACTATAAAGAAAAAAAGTAGATAAACATTCAAACCCTAACTATATTTTTTAGAAGATTACAAAAACATTTTAATTAATAAATAATTTAAAAGATATTTTATAAAATGTAAGTAAATTTTTACAAAATATATACAGAGGTTGCATTCATTAATTATTAATAATTAGTGAATAATTAATAAGTAATACTTAACAAATCATGGAGTTGCTGCTCAGACACACAAATTTTGAGGGAAAAACCCAATGAAAACAAACATCATTGAAATACAGAGCTTAGCTCCACCACTAACTAATAATACTGGCTATCCTTAAGTACCTCTTGCATTTCCTCCAGCTGTCAGCATCCATTTCTAGCAACATGCTTTTTCTTTCATTTCTCTACATGTATACAAAAAACAGCACAAACATATTTAGCTATGTTCATTCTAACATCAGATAAAAAGTAATATGCAAATAAACATGTAATCAGGTGGTGAGTTATTTGTCAAATCTTGTGAATCATTCTCAGCATGAAAACTAAGGAGAAACACAATGCTTATATTAGGGAAAAAATGAATTTAATTAGGAAATGTAATCAGCACTCATATTCTGAATGCCTGTTCCTTGAAAACAGTTTTGCTAAGTCATGCTTTCAGTTTCAAGAACCTTACGATTTATTGGGATAAGAAGCTATGAAGAGACGTGCACATCACTAACTCGAATACAAGACACTGGGAGAGAAGGGCTGGGAGTTAGTACTGTAATGCCCTCGACTGTAGTAGACGTTTATTAAATCTTGACCCATAGGATACCCATTTCACTTTACTAAATGGCTCTCTATAAACCTAGTAAAGTAAATGATTTGCCAGATAGTGTGAAGAGGGTAGAGCTAAGAGACTTTACAGTGTAGGTTCAAATTCTTTGCCTGACTCCCATAGCTTATGAAATAATCTCTTGTAGCTTTCTCAGCTGCATCGTGATGATGTTAAAAGCAAAGCGGTTACAAATTTCCTACAATTCTGTGCCCTTGTGAGTCCAGCCAGGAGATGTAGAGAGGACAGAAAGAGCAAAACGTCATCACTCTGCTGAATAGCAACTATTGCTTCTCTAATATCTATAATAAACGGGCTGTGATTCATAAAAGTGAAACAAATTACTCGGAAATAACTTTTTCAAGAAACATAAATACTTTGAAGCTACTGAATCTGAAAAGTTAATTACCCTGAGTGCAACTCAGCATAATTTTCTTTTGAAAAATATTTTATATTAAAAGCCGGGCTGTTCACTAATGTGAAACAAATGATTGTCCCTTTTGTGACAGATTAACTTTTAATTTGCTTTTATTAATTCTTTACTGATCCTTCTAATAAAGATAAATTTGAAATATATCGTACGGCCTTTTATTTTCAGAAATTGAGATGTACTTAGAACTAAAGAATAAATGAAGAAAGTAAATATTCCTGCAATTCTTCACACTCTGGCTGCTTCTATTCCAAAGAGAGGGACAGCTCCCAAGACCACACCGTGAATTAGGCTAAGAATATCAAGTAGGCTCAGAAACTCCCTCTTCCCACCCTCGAGCAAAACACTATTTTATATCCAGTCTTAACGAGCTGCATTCGACTGGCTGTCAGTGGTCATAGGCTCAGAGTTGACAAATCAATTTACATTAAGCCATAGTAACTGGTAATATCAGCACTATTTTCCAGAGGATATTTGCATTTAAGTAGGGACTCTATGTTAGCCCAAAGGAATAAACAATTAATAGTGAATATGCAGTTGTTTTTGACAAGGATTCAAAGGTCTCTTTTTTGAATATCTCTTCCAGGGTACGGAATATCCCAACACACTACTTCACCCCCAATATGAATGGCTTGATCAGAAATATGCATGTTGATGCAGTATTGCATATACATATTTTGCCTACATAAATTTACTCCTACAATTTCAAGCAGATAATGGTTTTTTGTTTTCTATCTTAATAGATACTTGTTGCAGGAAAGCAGAAAAAAGTTGCTTAAAGCCAAAGACCTTTCCAATACTTTATAAAATCCTAAATTAAGTAAAGAAGTAGGTGTTCCAGATTAGAAACAAAGAGAATGGTAGCTTAGGGAAGGGCGAGTCAACAATTGGTTGGTTTCCCCAAGGCTGAACACAAGTTGGAAGAACCTGAGAGTTGTGAGCCCCATGATAAGACTTCCACCATTTGCTGGGGCTGGAGTAGGAGTAGACTTGGGCTTATGGGGAGAAACTGAACCCAGCAGTATGGAGGCTGAGTCCATGTGCAGGAGCAGATGTAGTGACCTGAGTCTCCATGCATGGCCCAGAGGAAACAGAGTGGTTGGGAATTTGTCCTCCTCATGTGTCGGTGCCATGTAAACGTGGACAGCACTGCATCGTGCTGGACTGGAAGTGTGGGCCCGGTAATATTACTCTTCTGCCATTCCCAGTAACTGCATTTCTGCATCCATGCTCCAGTCTTTCACCTCATATCTTTCCAGTTCTCTCTCTTTAGCACTCCTTGTCACAATTTCATCCTTCACTGCTCCTTACCTCCAGCCCCATGTTCTCCCTTCCCTTTCTTCCAAACTATGAATCCATGATCCATAATAATCACTCTCCTGCATACCTTCTCAAACTCTTTGCCCTTATCTTTCTTCATATTATTAACCTACAAAATTTAACCCTGATTAATCTAACACTTCTCCTGACTGTACCAGCACCTGAAGAAAAGATAACTAATTTTATGTGAAATTTACAAACTCTTTATTGGTTGCTGGGACTGTGCATTGGTCATCTGCCTGACTTTGTACCTCTGATTCTCCTTAGTTTCCCTTAGCTGTCCTCTTAATCTTCCTGTTCTCTAAATAGTGGGTTGTTCCAAAGTTCAGTGCTTGGAAGTGAATGGCTCATGCAATGTTTCTGCCATAGACTTCCCCATCTACGTAAACAGCAACTCCATTCTTCCAGCTGCTCTTGTCAAAATCTTCAAAATCTCAATCCACTTCTTATCCATCCACAGATCTTGCCAGCTTTATCTGGAAAATGTATCCAGGATTTAACCATTCATTAACATGTGTTCAACAACCAATAGCAACCTCACCTTTCAACTAGATCTCTGTGGTAACCTCTTAAATGAGCTCCTTGTTTCCTTATCCCCTCTTAAGACCACCCTCCATATATGACATCTGAACCATCCTTATAAAATGGTCCTCTCCAATGCTTTCCTGTTTCTCCCAGAGTAAAAATCAAAGACCTAATTATGGCCTGTAAGCTCAAAAATGATCTATCCCCTTTATCACATAATCTCCTACCATTCCCACCATTTTCAGCCATGAACTGACATCTCATGGAGTATATTGCTCAACCTAGAATGCGTGACTTACTTAAAGTCGCTGCCTAAATATAACTATGTTAGAGAGGCTTCCCTTGATTACCCTACACAAAACAAGAGCTCCTCCTGCTCGCATCATTCCTATCCCCTCTCCATTTTATTTTTTATATAGTGCCACATAACACAATATCACCAACTTAAAATTGAATTATGTATTAATTTAGTCTCTTCCAAAATGTAAGGGCTCATAATGTTAGTTGTTATTTTCATTGTTAATATTAAAATTATTTGAAGCCTCATTTTTTAAAATTCAGACTTCCCCACAGTTGTGGTGGCTAAACCCTTGAGCTGGCTCCCAGGATGTTCTCATCCTATAGAATCCTCTCTTTTGAGTGTGGGCGGGATCTGTGACTCGCTTCTAGTCTGTGGAATAGGGCAACCGTCCAGGGATTTTGCAGATGTAATTAAGTTTAAAAATCAGTTGATTCTGAGTGAATTAAAAAGGAGATTATTTTAGGTGGGCCTGTCATAATCAGGTTAAAGTTCCTAAGAGAGGGACTGGGCTCTCTCTAAGGTGACAAACTTCCTTGCTGTCTTGATGAAGTAAGTGACCATGTTGGAGAAACCCAAACAACTAGGAATTACAAATGATAGTCAGAAACTGTGGGCAGCTCCAGTTGACAACAGAAAGGCAGGACCATAGGTCATGCAGCTACCAGGAAAGAAATTTTTCCAATGATCTGAATGAGTTTAGAAGCTGATTGTCCCCGACCTGAGCCTCCAGGTAAGAATGCAGCCTGGCCCACTCCTTGGCTGCAAGTTTGTGAGATCCACGTAGAAATTCCAGCTAAATCATGCCCCAACTCTGGACCTACCGAAATTATGAGATAATTTATGTGCATATTTTAAGATGTTGAGATTGTGGAAATTTGTTACACACAAATTTGCTACACAAAACACTAACATAGCATTCTTAGGTAATTTTTCTGGTACTTTCCTCTCTTAAATAATGCATTGTATTATAATTGTTTTTTTACATGCCTGTATATTATTTTTTTCTTTACCCATGATCAATTGTTAGCATTTTAAAGCATTTAATATTTGATCCTTGAATGAATGAATCAATGCAGCCCCTCGCTCTATCACAGTAATGAAAATATTCAGGAAAGTAAGAGGCAGCGAAAGAAAAGATAAGCACAGCAATCTCTTCTTATGTTTGGAAGAATCGGAGCAAATGTATAGTAATGATGCTTGTTTATCCATTAGCAGTTCAAAAAATACTTTGAGATAATAGAATTTCATGAAGGTCTTACAACTCTCCTGAATGAGAAATGATTATACATATTTTAGTCATTACAAGTTTGAGTCTTAGAAGATGTAAGTGATAGTACAAGGTCACACAGTCAAGCACTCCATTTATATTTTTTGACCCTAGATCGCAAGCACAATTTGCTACATCATGTTGTCTATTATTGCAGGATTAATTACATCAGATTATATGGAGAACATTAACAAAATATCTACTTGGATGAAACCAATGTTCATGAGATAGCAGGATCTGTTCAATTTATCAGCAGCAAAGCAGGAGACGGCCTTATTAAAGAAGACAAGACTTATACAAAATTAAGAAGTTAAAAGGCAGCTGTTTCTCTGATCACAAATCTGGTTTCCTCTAACCCAAAACTTGCCCTTTTATCAATGTGAGTAATTTGTGCTTCAGACTACATTTAATAATGTCCTATATTTTAGCACTAACTAATTAGGTCACACAACGTTATCTTATCTACATTTTACAAGTTGAGGAAACTAAAACAGGAAAAATAGAGGTTAAGAACCTAGCCCAGGGTCACAACACATTAGCAGTATAATAAAGATCATTGTTTCTTACCTCTTAATATCTTTTGCCAAATGAACCCCAAACCATAATCTTATTGTGAACTCTTTTCTGTTTGCAACCTCTATAGCTTTGTACATAGTTTTTGTTAATTTCCTATTGAAAAGACCAATGGCCTTAGAGTCTTCACATCTTATCTCACATCCAGCCATCACCCCCCACAAGTCCCTTGTGGAGCCTCATGGCAACTATACCAGGCCTTCATTCTTGGCAGCGGTCTATGCGTCAGCCCATTACTGGGGAAAGAAATAGTATCTAAATATGTTGAATAGCCCATTGCCCCAAGAATTCTCCTGCCTCCAGGAGACATTGATTTCTAGCAGCATTCACAGTGCAAGCACTTTTTTTTTTAAACCCACATCTCAATAATTGAGAGCACCACGTTGGATTGGATATCTTTCTTGGTTTCTCTTGTAGCCTTAAAACAGTTTTTCTTTCTTCCCACTTCAGATATCTCATCTCCTATGAAGCAAATGTCATCAGCCTAAATTTTGTACCTAGTTCCTTGTCATCCCCCTCTTCTAACTATGACTTTAGCTTTGTGTGCTAACCACCAAATCCTCACCAGGTACTTGGCAGATTCACCATTCGTATAGATGATCTGACCAGTATTTCTCACCAGGATTTTCCAGCATCATCTCAGAAAAATACTCATCTCTTTATATTCCAAACTTCTTTAGAGATAAAAGTTTGGGTTTTGTCATCTCTGAAATCTAATTTTCCTACTTCCCATTCTCCAAGGATCACTTCTCACCTTTCTAGGTTAATTTAGGACAACAAGGTAATTAGTTATTCAACCCAACAGTACTTCTAATCCACTTAACCCTTCACTTTCTGTCACCACCCTCTGTCTTGCTTTGGGCTCCATGAAAGCAGACACTGAGACAAGTGCTTGGGTGCATGTGGTTTATCTGGGAGGTGATCACAGGAGGAACAATTAACGACCTGGCAAAAGCGCATCGGGGAAGGGAAGAAAGCCAATAAAGTGTGCAATGATGAGCTGCTTACAGTTTTACAAATGGAGCGCAAGTTTCCTAGGGACACCTTGTGGAACTGCATGAAGCACACTTCAGAATTTTCCATAGAAGGATGTAGAAGTTGGTGAATTTACTCAATGACTCTACACTCTCATTGGTTAAGATTCGTACCTGGGGGTGAAATTCTTGTCACTTCCTGTCAGACTGTGCTGAAGATAAGCTAAGTGAACTTTTCAAGTATTAGAGAGAGACTTGAGGCTGGGCAGCTGAGAAGCAATGGCACCTGGAGGGGGAAGTTGTCAGCATGAATGTGACCTGCTCACCGTACCTGCGGGTTACCTTAGAATTAAGATGTAAGGTGGAGGCTTAACACATGCTTACATTTTCATCTTATTGCCTGACACAGGTCGCATGCGACAGCCTTCTAAACACTGACTGTATTCACTCTTTATTCCCCCTGATTCTTCATCCTTCTGTTCTCCTCTGGCAAAATATGGACCTCAGGTAAACCTAGTTATCCATTTTATGAATCTACACCTGAGTAGCTGATTATTTCCAGATGAACTATAATGACTGGATTCACTTCAAGTTTACGACAACATCCTCCAATTTGAACTCATAAACCCAGACAATTCTCTGGCAGTTCCCTTGTATGTTACTTTTTCTTTTCCTCAGAGGAAGGTTTCACCTCTTATGCTCAGTTGATTACCTGAATCATAGACAAAGTAGGTGCAGAATATGTGGATCCAGCCTACAAGGATCTGAACCCATACACTGTGTGACCTGTGCTGTGACTTGGAAAAGGTCGCCCTCCCACATTTAAGCCCAGCCATCCCACATGTGCTCCAGGGTTCATCCCTTCTTACCTTTTTATGAACTTCACTCTTGCAGTCATTATCTTTCTTTCCACATCATCATATGCACATATCTAATATCCCCCATCTTAAACAGCAAAAGAGAAATAAACAACAATTTCTTGCATGCACACAGATTTCTGGCTATCACCTCATTTTTCTGCTACTTTCCACAGCAAAACTCAAAGTAAGAACTATATAAACGTACCGTCTCCAGTTCCACATCACCTATTCCTTGTCCCAGCAATTCCAAATTCGACCACACAAAGCACCGAGATAACTCTTATCCAACTCACAAATAATCAGTATTTCATCCACATCTGTAATTGTTGCTCTTTCTTTATCCTTGTCTTCATGGTGACGTTTGACATAGTTGATTAGACATTTTTCTTGAAATATTGTTTCCTCCAGCTTTCACTGATACTCACTCACCTCTGGTTTCTTTTGTTTTTGTTTTTGGTGATGTTATTTTTGTGGTTTTTGTTCGCTGGTTTTTCTCCCACTATAACACTGTATACTCTTTCACAGTCTCCTCTGGTGGATATTCCACTCTGCCACATCGTTAACTGAAGGATACCACAGGTCTATGTCCGAAGTTCTCTTCTCGTCTTCATCTATACATTCTCCCTAGGGAAATATGATCCATTCTCCAGGGTCTCATAAAATATTTTCTGATGACTCTCTTTTCTATCCCAGTCTCCATCTCCTCCCTTAAGTTCCAGACCTTTTTCTTTTTAATCTAACAGCCTGTTCTTTTCCACTTGAATATGTAACAGACATGTCAAACAAACAGATCTCTGCCAGTCTTTTCTCCTGCTCAAGCCTTCTCCATTGCAGTTAAAGACTCTGTGCTTGTGTGTGTGTGTGTGTGTGTGTGTGTGTGTATGTATTTGGAAAAAAAACATTTAAATGATAAAATATGACGATTATGAATGTAAGTAGAAAGAAAAGGAAGGAAAAGGGAAAAAGAAAGTATTAATTTAAAGAGGTATATAATTATTGGTAATTTATTTGTAAAGAAAGGGAGAGAGAATTTGATACTATTTTGAAAAGTTAAAAGTTAATAAGAATTTTTTTACCACAAAGCAAGACTTTGTGGTAAGTAAACCACAAATAAATTTTGCTATAATAAGTATTACAGATTGCAAAGAAACATAAGAGCAAAGAGAAGAGGTCAAGCAATTTTTGTTAATAGGGATTTTTGATATATTTTTGTAACAATTTTTGTTTATATATATAGGGATATAGATATAGATATAATCAACCATTGTGTCTGGAATGAAGTTTTATAGAAGGCAGACTGAAATTAACCTCAATCTCTTCTCATATTACTATGTCTTAAAAAATCATGTGGAAAGCAGAAAGGAGCACAAAATATTAAAGAGAAAAATCTCTCTTTTTTTGGAAGAGGAAACGTCAAGAGGAGCTGCTGTCACAAAAATGGCAGGGGAAGCTTGCTGCGGAAGCTGATGTCACCCTGCCTCTACTCTGTTAGCATCATTGGCAGCTGGGATCCTTTCTTTACACTGTATGTGGTCCTTCTTTCATGGAGATTTTCTGCCATAGGATGTGTGGCTATGTTAGAGAAACATGGATCCTTGCCAGTGCCTGCTGGTGTCTTTGCAGTACCCACATCATTCACAATTTTACCACCACATTGCTTCTTCTCACATCAGAGTAGCCAAGAACTTCCATGCTCCAGTGCACTTGGTACCTGGATAGGGAGTTGGCAAGAGGCTCAACGTGGCTGAGTTATCCACCAAACCCACCTTTGCACTGGTAGCACTGGGCAAAGACTACCACCGCTATACCTCACCTCAGATGCCAACACACACGGGAAGTGGAGGTGGGCAGAGATCACTGGAGGAGGGCAGTGGGGCTGGGTACAGAATCCCAGGCCACGAGGGAACAGGTGATGGGACTACAAGACAGTTAAATCTTCAAGCTCCCAACACATGTTCCATTAGCCAGTTAGAATTCACTTACAAAATACAACTTCAAAGATGGCATTACTAAGAATTTCAAGAGTATATATGCAGAGCATTAAGCTCCAAGTTCAGACCCTCCTTAGGGTGAGCCCCAGTGCTACTGCACTAGTGGTCCACCCATAAATCCAGCCCTGTTTGGAGATAATGAGAAATCCTATGAATGAGAATGAATTCATCACACACATTGCTTGGTAAAATTGGACACAGAGAATTGGTTGATTTTAAGAGCACAGTGAATATTTCTTGCACATTTTAGTTATAAAGAAATATTCATACAAAACATACATACAAGCAGACACATTCACAAATTGTTGTTTTACAATAAACTTTATTATTAAAGGCTTTTTCAATGTAGTCTAAATGACATTAGCATTCTCTAACTCATGAATATTAAAAATACCAGATTTGTGTTCAAAGCCTACACTATATGTTAGGCTGACTTAGTTTATATAAGCCTTCTGAGGCTCAGTTATTTCCTTTTCAAAATGCATATAATACTTGGATCTAACTTAAAAAGTTATAGACAAGACTAAATAAGGCAAGGTATAGACAAGAATCAATCGCATAAGAGCTCAATAAAATATTAATAATTTATTAGCATTACCACTATTGTATTTCTAATTTATGTTTACTATAGGTAGCAGTCCAATAAATTTTTTTGCATCAAACATTTTTGAAGAGTGTTTCACTTGAACAGATTTCTAGAAGAAAAATCGTTAGATTAATGACTGTTCATTTTTAAGCCTCTTGGAGAACAAGTCAACATATCCACTTCCAAGTGGTTTTCAAAATACATGTATAATACACTCCTGCTTGCCAGGTAGGAAGTGGCCCATTTTACAGACTACTCTAATTTAATACTTTAACACTTCAATACATGAAGAAGTGTGTGTGTGTGTTTCTCTCTCTCTCTCTCTTCTGAGCTACTGATGAAAGAGATTTTGAGAGGCTTAGATTCAAAATCAATAGCAGATGGCTCTAGAGGAGATATTTCTGTTTCTACCAAATGACCCTGGAAAAACACAACATGCCGCAATGAAGATATCACATGGATACAGAATTCACTCAAGCCATTCTGAAGCAACTAAAACAATTCAAGTGTTCTTGCTGTAATATACCTGTAAAATCAATATGAATTTTTACAGAGTACTTAGCCATTTTTCATATTTGTATCAAGAGCTAGCTTGGAGAGTGCCACAGTCCTTGGTGATCTTTTCAACATGAGTATCCATTTCAGGCCATCAGACATCTCTTCAGTCTAATGATTTTATGAGAGCAATTCCTGTTTGTTACTGTTCCAACACATAGCCATGATAAGTTTATGACCTCTTCTGGAATTGCAAACTGCTCCCAATAACTATGGGATTTATGAGTAAATAATGCCTGCTAATGGCATATGGCTCATTTGAATGCCTCTGGCAGTTTCTCAACTAGGCACTCCTTTCATTTCCTGTTTAAGCCAAGGGCAAATATTGGATAGCATACACATAGCAGGACAATTTTGTTACCCTAAAGAGTTGGGTAATAAATGTGACTTAATAAAATAAAGAATCAAACTAAGGAAGATATCCGATTGTAGTAAATGTGGTATCATGTGAGCAGACCAGCAGATATTTTA
Organism: Equus quagga; assembly: GCF_021613505.1. Lineage (NCBI taxonomy): Eukaryota > Metazoa > Chordata > Mammalia > Perissodactyla > Equidae > Equus > Equus quagga. Next base: position 103,986,286 of record NC_060275.1, read on the forward strand.
GCTAAAATATCTCCAATGTTTAGTAGAACAATTTGAGGCAGAAAAGAGTACTTCATATTGAGGATAGTATTTCTATAAAAAGAGATTTTTTCAATAGCTTTGACATGTAGTGATGTTGAGATGTTTTCTTGGTTCGACGTAAATATATAATTGGTTGTGATAAGAGGTAACAGTAAAGTTTTTACTTTCACCTTTATCTACATGTCATCTAACAAATATATCAGATGTCTCCATTGGAAAAGAATGTTTGGCTCTGCCCTACTGATCCTGAAAACATAAGTTTTTCAACACACACAAAAAATCTATCAAAACATGAACCGTGCCATCAAAACCACATAGTTGACTGAAGGCTGCAATTGTGTCTTGAGAGTGGATTTATACTGTTCGCTATTATTCAGTTTTCTCAAAAGAATGAAATATTAATTATCAAACAAAATATGTCGGCTACTAAGTAAACTAAACAAACAAAATGAAACAAAAAGTAATAAAAAGAAAACAAGGGAGTCATGTAGACTGCTATGCAAAATATTGTTAAATAAATGTCCTATTGAACTATTTGCAGGAACTCAGAAATGACGAAAAATTAAATACTAGCATTCTCTATGATACGTAATTATTGGATAATCAATGACAGACAATGAGTACAGTGAATACTATACTTAGAATTGTGTTCTGCTAATATCCTTTCTGTTGAGGATTATGTTAGCATTTAAGGTTATACATGATGGAATGTTTTATGTCTAGAATATTTTCTTAATTCAATGAATGTTAAAAAAATTGACGTGTTATTTTTGTCTCTTCTGATATATTTTCTGAAGCTCCACATTAACAGGATGAACTACTTCTACCTGAGAATGTTGAGATATATTGCTCCCCAAAGTAGGTATGTTGAACTACACAGATCTATAACAGTACAACTGCAAACTGATTTCTTACAAGAGACAGCTAATCAGACTTTAAAGGTGTTCTTTACATCTCTGAACTCATTTGCTGTCTTGGTCTATTTTCTATTTCAAAATTTCATTAATCCTTCTGTTTCTTAAAGGGTAACTTTTAAAGAAGTCATTCATTATTCTTAAATGTTTTTATTTTACTTATAATTTTATAATTTCAAATGTTATATCCTAAAAGTTAAAAACTTAAACAGGTTGTATTAAAAAAAAATCTTGGTAACATTGCCACATCAATCCATTCTAAGAAAACACATAAAATTTTCAACAAGTAGAGGCAATAGCACTTAAATATTTCCTGAATTATTTTCTATCATTACATAAATTGGGCTTATAAAAATAAACATTCATTCAGAGATGGAATATTACCATTTTGGATTGTACCTCAAATTTTGAGACAAAATATATTTTCCACTTCTGTAAAGATTTTCGAAGTGAAGATTTTTTTAATGCAGCTTCTCTTATGTTTCTGTCTTCATTCCGATCCTTTGCTATTTCTGTATTTCATTGAGTCACAATGAACTGTTAGTTATCCTGTTGTGTTTGAGCCTAGTACCTGAAATTTTTGCAACTATTTTGAGTTTGATATGACATAACACTTGACAACATCGGTACTTGTTTTTTTTCTTTATTAGATGTAGAAAAAATTAAATTATGATGACGCTTCCCTGAGAGTATCAAATAGGAATTTTAAAAAGTAAATAACTTTATATGTACATAATTCTTCTCTAAATAACTCAATGATTAGTACATAACCATACCCAAGATATTTTCTTATTAACACATAAGAAGTAGAAATGGCATTACTTTAGTCATGTCATATTTAAATAATGAATTGGAGAATGATGTTGATTGATAATTATAGAAGTAATTAATTAGAGATTACATAATGTTTAATGTGTTGCTCAGTAGAATAGGAATCATAATATCCAGCTATGAGTTTATCTTTTGTGAATGACAGAACACACTGCAATTTGCTAATCGATTGTGTAGTTTATGTACTCTTTACATTAAGTCGTTAACTGATGTACAAAAGCAAAAACAGTTACGGATTTAACACAAAATTGACTGGAAATGAAAATCTAGATATAAAGATGAATAGTATTCTAAGATTTAGTGCCTGGCTTTATATGACACACATAACAAAATTTGCTTGTCTAATTTCCCCATGAATGGGCATTCTAATTGAATGTGCTCTTGTCTGTGAGGTTCCCAATTTCTGTGGGCAACATTGAAGAATATGAAACAAAAAGAGGTGTTATGGAGGGAGCGGGACATAATTTACGAAGTAATATCCCCTCATTTTGCTTAAAAGGGAGCTGAAATCTGGACATTGTTCTGAACCGGGTAAGATAATCATAGAGGCATAGAGTGGTCGTGATTTCCTTACTTCTACACTCAGCTGTACAGAAAAGTGGTTGGGAATACTGCCTTTAATCTCAGACTGTGGGAGACAAAATCCTGACTCTACTCCTTAATAGCAATGGAGCATAATGAAAAGGATCATATAGTTTAAGGTTACTCAACTATTTTAGATATTTTTTCTTTAATTTTAAAATGGGAAAATAATATATATTTCGTGGTGTTGTGTGGGAAAGATATATTTTAATTTTCTGGTGTATATTAAATAATAAAATGAGTTAACCGTAATTATATATTTGAGAATTTATAGAAATACCATTGAGATGAAATTACCTATAAAATTGCCATGACTATTATTACTGTAACCACATATTTAGTAGAAATTCAACATTCTTGCTGACATCTGTGCCAGTCTTCCTCTGTTTTATGTGGCGTGGCTTGAAGATCAGTGCCAGGTCCAGGCCTGGGATCCGAACCTGCAAACCCAGGGCCGCCCAATTGGAGCCTGTGAACTTACCCAATACACCACTGGGCCAGGCCCAGAAATTCGACTTTTGAAATAAACATCTAGGACCTTTCAGGTTTTATTTGTCTTTCATTTATTTTATAGTCGTGCTTTCATGTTTTCTAAGTTGATAACATATATAACTTTTACATACTTACTTTTGCCACAGCCCAACATTCTCAGAAATTCCCCAGCACTCCAAAGCTGAGTGGCCCAGCTTGTTTGTTTCAATCTTGTCTGCCAGATTTACTAAAAAGAAAACAGTGACATGTGACCTTCAGTTTGAATCCAGTAAAATAAACAAAAGCTCATTCTTTAATTTCCATGTGCTAGAGGTACAATTTGCTTGAGTAGAATTTCCCAATCACAAAAGAGGAAGTATTTTCAAGGGTTTGCTTAATTTAAAATAAATAAATAAATAAACTCAAATCACAGAAAATTTAGAATACACCTACCCGTAAAATTTGGAGAACTTTTAGAGATGTGTTCACATCACAATTAACTTCAATTAATTGTTTTTAATTAATATAACTGATTTGTGCACTAATCAATAGGCAGTTATACAAAAAATATGATTACTGAGTTTTGCTTATAATAAAATGCCAGTAATAAAGAGCATGTCAACTCTCCCTCCATCCATCTTTTTTTCTCATATATAAAATTTCTACCTGAAAAGAGGTGGTACAGAGAGTTTTATTTTTGCAAACTCAAGTTTATAGCTTATCTGTTAAACAATGTATTAATGCAGTAAAGGTGCAATCCAGAGGATTTCAGGCTGAGCATTCACTTTTAGAGTATCTTAGTGTAATGCAAACAGCCCATGCTTTGAAATCAGTGGTTCTAGGTACAAATATTGCCTCTGACAGTTACTGTTATTTGACTTTGAACAAATAAATTAACTTCTCCAGAAGTCCACAGTCAGAAATCGGAGTAGCACATATGTTCAGACAACGGCAAGAAAAAGTAGGAATTGTCTAGCTGAGAGTATGGAATTGGCTAATGTGCAGATCGGAAGAGTCGTCGTCATGTTTGGGAAATATGAATCAAATTCTGTGTCAGAAAGTGGTTCTAGAAGAAAGATTTTTGAATCTTGTCCTGTACATCCTAGTGGTGTTTCAAAACTCAATAAGCAAGACATGGGTAAAGTAATGGAACAGTAATTTTGTAGACATGTGCAAGGTAATTTGAAATTGAACATAAAAAAAAGACATCTGGAAAAGACAGTTGGATTCAACATATGTTTTCACCTCCATTTCCCCTTAAGAATCACTATAACAATAAAGTTATAGAATACCAAAACCATAAACCAACAAAGAATTAGGAAAACAAACAAAATAACAGCAACAGTATGACTAAATCTAGAAAGAGAATAGATAAGATATAACTGATGTGGAAAATTGACGAAAGTTTAAACCTTTCTGGAATAATCTTAGAAGAATTCTGATTTGTATAAATGGAGTCCAGACGATTCATGAATTAGGGGTAGAAATCATTACAGAGAGTGGAGGTGAAAATGGGGCAGAAAAGAAATATTTAGAAGTCTGCTTATGAGGAGAACAAAAATTTTTGTCTACTGGGACAGAGAGACAACTGCCCTTCTAAAGCCAGGGAGAAAATCAGAGCCTTATTCCTTTGAGTTAGTAAAACATACAAAATATGAAAAAGAGAAATCATGCCCAGATGTGGCTGAGGAGCCTCCCAGATAATCCTAGTCAGAGAAATCCATCAACTGAATGGTGAAAACTTCTCCGAATCCCAGTTCAATTTCCTCATCAGGCTCAAAAAACTCATCAAGGATTATACAGTCTAGTCAGAAGATTAAAATTAAGATGTGTCTTCCTCTTTAGGAGGCCTCACCTATGGGAAAACATAAGGAAATAGGAAAACAAAGGAAGAAAGAAAATCTTCAGAATTTGAAATGCCCAAACACAGCCTAATCCAACCACATGATAAAGCATTATGCTTTACAAGCCTTGCTCATGAGCACAGAGTTCTCAAATGAGCATGTAACCAGAAAGCAAAAGACAATTGTAAAACAAAAGAAAAAATTAATTTTAATTTAAAATAAATAAACAAAATGAAATGTCAATTTAAAAAAGTGAAGCAGGGACCAGCCCAGTGGCGTAGTGGTTAAGTTCACAAGTTCTGCTTTGGTGGCCCGGGGTCATGGGTTTGGATCCTGGGTGTCTACCTACACACTGCTCATCAAGTCATGCTGTGGTGGCATCCCACATGCAAAATAGAGGAAGATTGGCACAGATGTTAGCTCAAGAACAATCTTCCTCAAGCAAAAGAAAAACAAAAAAGAGGAAGATTGGCAACAGATGTTAGCTCAAGGCCAATCTTGCTGACCAAAAATAAAAAAGTAAAGTAAAGCCATAGAGAATCAAACCAAGACAATAAGGACAATCTATGAAACAAGAGTGCTCAGCACACATACCCACATCCAGTGATATGCAGCCTCCAAGATGCTCCCTAATAACTCTTGCCTTTGGCATTCATGACCTTGTGTAAATCTCTCCTACTGAATAACTTGATACTGAAAAACAGACTAGAATAACATTGAGAGGGAAGCCACTTCAGTGATTAGGTTATTTTCATCTTGCTTTTGGATTCTTTCTATTGTCTACTCAATGGACAGGTTTGACGACACAATCTGTCTTTTTGGAGTAGCCCACATGGCAAGAACTTGTGGGTAGCCTCTGGCAACAGCCAGCAAGGAACTAAGGCTCTCAATCCAATAGCTCTTGAAGAACAATATCCTAACAATCGTGTAAGTGAGCTTAGAAGCAGATACGTCTGTGACTGAATCTTTAGACCCCAGCTCTGGACAACACCTTGAGTTCCCTCATGTGAGGATCTGAAACTGAGGACCCAACAAGATTGTTCCCGCAGTCTTGACCCACAGAGACTGAGAGGTAGTAAAGACAATAATCGTGAGTTGTTTTAATTTGGCAAGTAATTTGTTATGCAGCAATAGTTAGATGTACACACACACGTATACACACAAAATGGCCAAATAAAATATGTAATACCAAAAATTTTAAAAAATATATCCAAATGGAGAAGAGACAAAAAAAATGGTTGGGAAGGAGGTATTACCTGTCTTCTCTTTTGGATGTTGGACTTTCTGGTATGGTCATCAAATCACTTGATTTTATTTCTCCTACAAATTTTGTATTGAAATATTTTTCATATATTCCTTCGGGTTTATACGCCTGTGTGTCTGCCTATGCATAACATGCATCATGACCATTTATTAAATGTTTAACCTGATAGGATAATTGTTGAGAAATTAATCCTCTTATTCCAGCTCTAAGATAAATATCAATCAAGAAAAATCTTTTGATACTTCCTATCACCTCAAAAAAGTACATATGCTCCTTGGGACAATTGTATGAGGATGGTGAGAGAATGGAGCTGTGTGTGAAAGTGGCATGGCAAAATTTATCAGAGGCTAAAGCATAGGTATTGGGAGAGAATGTGCTGAATAATTTTCAGCAAATTGTAAGGTAGAATACTTCTTGTGTACTTTGGTATGCGAAAATTTGTTTAGGGGCTAATTTGATTCATGGAAACAAAGTAATACAGTATGTCTTATGTTTTCAGTGTCTTTAAAAATTCATATATTTTTTCGATGTGCAGCTCAGTTGACATAAATTTTCCCCACGTTTGACTGCTTAATTTCTACTCATCCTTCAACACCTAAGTTAAATGACATATCCAACAAAGTTCCTTTGCTAGACCTTAGTAAAGACTTGGCACCAGTGGGCAAAACTGCTAACTGTCCATCTAATACATTTTTATGCATCTCTTAGAGTTATAAACAGTTTAATTTGGTACTTGACAATTTGCCATGTTCTTCTAGTTTCCTGTAAATTGGAGGGCACTCCCGCTGGTGCCCTTAGCTGGTTTAATAAGACTTTCTCATCATGTTAGTGAACGTCCAGAAAAATAATCTCTCCTTCACTTAACACACCAAGTTACAAGACACCTAAGACTTTGGGCCAGTTTTGGTTAAGCCACCACAAATATTGTTGACACTCCATAATGAGGGATGAGTATTATTAAAATATTTTGAATGCATAAACAATGTTGTATCCCCTGAGAGATTATTAGTTGAGAATATTCTACTAATAGGTAGAGTCACATTTAAGTATGTTATAAAGTTCTTCATAATTGTCCTTCTTGAGTACTAGGTGTGAAAAATAAGAGATATTTGACTACCATTTCATGCAAACATTCACCTACACAGACCCTATTCTGACTCTGCTGATGCTTGCTTGTGTAGATTTCCAACCCCATTTGCCATCTGGAGTAGTTTTGGGAGCAATAGAGATGCTGCCATACCAAGCAGACAGCAGTGATATGAATTGCTTCATATCCAGATAATTGTCTTAACAATATGTCATCCTGGTTCACAATTCAGTGTATCAGCTGACCATCGACAGTAAAAGAATGCCCAGCATGATTCAAAGGTAATAATTCTTTCAAGAGTTCAGAAGAACAAATAAGTAAGCATAAGCAAAAAAATAACCCAATCACTCATATCAAACAGATATTATTGAGACTGGTGATTAAATGATGCTGGTTAATGTCTTTTCTCTAAATCACACATAGAGGGGCCTTAACAAATTCTTGTAAGTGACTTACATATAATTTTTCTTCTTATAGGAAATCAAACCTGAGATCTTTCTCAGCAGCTGCTGTCTTGGCAGCACATCTGAGAGAAGCAGCAAAATGTATTATTCCTCTGCTCTGAGATGGTATTGTGAGAATAAAGTGAGGGTATTTTCTCTAGCAAAATTTCTTATTCATGTGCTTCATTATCAGCTGCCACAATTTTCTCCTTTTCTTCTTTCTATTTATTACCTATCTTAACTCAGAATCAGTGATCCAAATGAGATCCTCTATTTCAGGCATACTACCCATCGCCAGCTCAGGTAGTAAGATTGGAATTGCTGCATCTTCCTGTGTTGCCCATTCTCAGTAGAAAGATAAAGGATGATGGGGCCACCTCTGTGACTAGGAGTCCCTACTTACCATCCTTCAAATCCTCATTTACCCAATAAGATGAAATTACTCCCCAGCTCATTTAACTTTAGAAAATTGCAGAGAAGTTCAGAGGAACTGAAATAGTGCTCTGAACACGAGTGTTTTACTTTGCCAAGTCACACCATCCTGGACCTATTCCATTCCAAGAAGAGTGGAATAATGTGTATGTTGGGAAAAATAGATAGTTAAGTAATCACACAATCTCAAACCCCTTCACTCTAAGTACCACATCCCTAAAACCTCTTCAAAGCTGTCCTTTTTTCCACTCTCACATTTAGATGAAGAATAAATTCACCCATTTGAGCCAGCCAGCCTTTTTTATCCATATTATTTGCATATTTCTATTAACAGATATTCAGTTTTCCAGCCCAGTTCTCAATCAAACAAGTACCTTGTAGGTCATAAGAGATAGTATACATCCATACGATATAATGCTTTTTGGAACATTTTAATCTTTTGGTAGCAGGGAAGTTCATTCCTTGCTCTGTTCTCCGGTGAGAACAAATTGATACAAAATACTTTTTGCCACATTCTTGGTAGTATTCCATGCTGTTGATCCAGTTAAAGAGTAAGTAGAACTCAAAATGGGCAGCATATCTATTATAGTCAGGATCTATTTCAAGCCACCTGGATTTCTTGGTAAAAGTCTCGTATAGTAAAACTCCCGGCTAAATGTAGGAAATTGTCCTCAGGGAATCTTACTCAAATCTATCTTTCCTGTTGACATTCTACATAGTCTTTCATTACGTTAGCAGCTTTGGCAGACAAAAGAGGTATATAGCGTTTTCCTGACCAGTGTTGCATAATTTAAACATATCTGTGCCTGCTCATTTCAAGTAGGTACCTCTAATGGCCAAACAAGATCATCTGTCTTTGCATTCCAGCCACTTTCGGAGCAAGTAACTAGTGATTGTCCATATGAGCCACGTTAACTCTTCCATGAAATTTCCACACGGAATTTGCAATTGTATTAAGAATACAAGGATATCCTTAAAATCTAATCATCTAAGGCAGGGGTTGGCAAACCACTGTAATAATTAATTTATTTTGCAAGAGTTTTCTTGACCCATTAAAATCCAAGAGTACTGCATTACTTTTGATGACTGTCAAGTAAGGGCCTTCCCCCAAAGGACAGTGAAGATCTGAGCCATTTTTAGCCCTACCTACAGCAGCTGTGGTTGATCTACTGATCTTGTAAAGGAGATCTGGCCACGGTACCAGCATCTGTCCATATACCTGAACATAGAGTGGTGCTATCAATTATGACCCAATAGTTCATGTGTATCCAATATTATCCAACTCTTTTTTCATTACTGTATATATAGCCTTAATTTCTGCCTTTTGTGTTTTCTTGCCCTTGACTTCCTCAACTGATGTTTTATGATCTGCAGGGAGAATGGCTGCGTAATTCCAAACTGCTTGCCTCTGCTAATTTGGAACTCCCGTTAGTCAATTGGCTTGCTTGCTTTGCTTTAGAAGGGAGAGAATCCTACAGTTCATGCTATCCATCATTAGAGCTATTGGTTTTTCTGGGAGTCTTATCATTTGTTCTAGAAACGGTAGCCAACTGCTCATGGATATAACATATTCTTCCAGATTTATCATCAGTAGTTTCCTCTTGTATATATCACTTCCACTTCATGAGTAAGTTCAGCTGAGCTGCTTATTACATATTGGAATTAATATCTCAAACATTACCAGCGACATAATAGATATTTTAGGTCTAAAAAATATTATCTTTCTCAATATTTGCAGCTCTTTCCCCTAAAGCCAAGTGAAAAATCACTAAATATTTTTTACGAGAGTATACATAGCTGCGGTGTCATACTGTTTATCCAAAATTCTAGCATTTGTTACTTCTCAGATACACTCTGGATTGCAGGCATCCATATGCCTGACCTTTCCAAAGTATTTTCCATATCAATGTCCTTTTACATGGTTCTAAACAATACCACTTGGGGTACACTCCTCTGCAAGATTCTAAGGCAGGCTTAATTCTATATTCTATTCAAATTTATTTCAATGAGAGGGGGAAGGAGAGAGCCACCTTATGTTTTGAGTCTAATAGCAGGTCCACATACGGATTACATGATCATTTCACAGTATATACATAAATCCAATCCCTGTTTCGTACACCTGAATATGAGGTTGCATTTATTTATAAAATAAATCAACCTATTTTAATGCTTGAGAATTCAGGTATTTTTAGAGGAGGAAATAGGAATTCTATCATAATCTACCATTTGAGTTCTCTAAGTAGACTGGCATTAGCATTAGCTATTGTTATTTCTAAATAGATTTCTTGTTAGATTTCCTGAACAGCTTAGCTAGCTGGCATGGTGGGGACCATTGGTGGAACTGCTTTACCATAAACTGTTAGTATCCATAGCAAGGCACTATTTTCACAGTTGAGAGAGCCATTCTATAGAATTAGTTAGATTGCTGACTTTATATTATGATTAAATGTAAACTTTCTTTAGATTTTCCTTTTAATATGATTAATATATGTGAATGATTAGTAGATTATGAACATCTCCGTTTAGCATGAGCAATTAAAACAAAACAAAGGATAGACTTGCCTCACATTTGACCAGGCATTGGCAATCCTTTCACACATTACAAAGATACAAAGATTCGATTAAGTTTAGACATAAATGATATCACCAGGGTTTTTCTTTTCCTTTTCCTTCTATCTTTCCAATTTAAAGTAGCACCTTATCTGCTTATTTTCAGTAGGACATCACTTTCCACTCCAAGTATTACTTTAACTCTTTAGTGTTTTCTGCTTGTTCTTGGACATATCACAGTATGTTATCAGCATATCCAAACATCCACAATTTCAAATTTGAATAATTATGTGCTCAAAATTTAAATAAAATGAGTGTTATAATTCTGGAATTTATCAGGAAACATACATCCAAAAATACTGTTCAAAAACTAATGTTAAGGAGATAAGTAACTTTGCCATATAGTAAGAGAAATTTTCTTAATATATGCAAATTTTATTATTCAGAAAGAAAATATGTATATCTTATGTTTCAAACTATAAGAAACTATAGCGAAAATGTATTACTTTGCTTTTAGAATTGCTATCTTTAGTTGTTACTCATACTCTCTCATTGTCCTCTAGGTTTTCTGTTAAGTAATTCATTTCCTAATGTCTCACTATCGCAGAGCATCAAAAGCATTGTAATGCTCTTGGATTTCAAGGAGTCAGAAAAATTCTTGCTAACTAAATGAGTTATTATAATGTCAAACGATATGGATTAACTTTAACTACTTAACAAAAGACATTCAAACCATTTTAAGAATCATTTTTCTATTGACTTTCCCTCAGGCTTGAAGGTCATTTACAAGGAGCCAAATTGCATTAAATTGATTGCATTTACCTATTCTATGGTAGTACTTTACGGAATTGTTAAAGGAGTCTTTCTACAAGATCACTACCAGCCTCTGATCAACTCAGTCCAATTAAAAGAAACTAAAAATTTCTGGTGGCACACTTTAGTGAATAAAATTTACTTTATTCAATATAAACATCTCTTTCACACTTTGATATTATTCCAAATTGTATCACTTTAATTTGTCGGCTTTTTACTCTTATGTGTAGCATGCATTTTCCTGCACGTACATAACAGTATCTATTACTAGATAGTAATAACATAACATAACTAGATAGTAATAACATAACAGTAGCTATTACTAGAATTTTAAAATTTCACACGTTATTATTTATACTCTTGGTGAACAAAGAAGGGTTCGAAATTAGCATCAGGATTTATATAACTATTTAGGAAATGAGATCATATGTTCTCCTCATAATTAAATTGATATTTGGGGGAAAATTAGGAAATTCTTATAAGAAAATAAACATTTCTCAAAATCTTAACATTTTATTATAAAAATAATCAATATTTAGATAAACGCAGTGAAACTTTGATATGTAGATTTCTATCTACATATACGTGGATACATAGAGAGACAACCATATACACATAGTGTGGCCTTTACACATTCTCTGAAAACATCATTCCTATCAACTAATATATCATGAAAATTTCTCTATACTGTATATGGGTATATATGGGTATGCATGTCTATATCGGTATCTATAGCTTCTTACTAGTAGTTAACATAAAGAATGATTCTAATATTTGACTCTTTAAACTTCTCCTAGGTAAAGTTTGAGATAAAACATTGGACAGTTTTCTTACCAGGTGGGTAGTAAATGGAAGCAGCAAGGACTACTGAGGGAGAACGGAGCATGTTGATGTGTTAGTATATTCAATATACATGCTAAAAGGAAAATTTGACTCATTCCCATGTCAGTCCTTGGGGCTTGAGTAGCAATACAATTTGTTACTCAAGTTTCAAACTAGCAAATACCTCAGCACTTCTAGGTAACCAGATTTTCACCAAAACTCTTGTAAGCATACCGGCGAGTCCAGAGCATCAAGAACTGTGGCTAGAGAGCCCCTATGAGGCACTCAAGGACCTCATTTAGTGCAGAGTAAGTGGTTATACAGAACAATCTTCCTGTGACCCAAGTAAAGAGTAGGTAACAGACACTACCACAACCTGGAGCAGTGATGATGGGCAGAGAATGGATAAGGGATGAGCACGTGACATTGGCATATTGTAGTTGCACAGAGCACATGTCACAGAAACAATGCGAACAGGAAAAACTTCAGACCAAAAAATGAGGGGTGGCTTCAGCACAAGAATTTGAAGTTTGGTGGCCTCTTTCAAAGGTTCTTACATGATCCAAACACAGGCAAGCAAGTCTCAGAGACAAGATATTTTATTATTACCAATCTTGTAGGAAGGCCATAAACCAAAATTGATTACATTTGAAATACATAAATGACTATAATAATACTTGCCTTCCATGTGTTAAATGTAATGCATCATTTTATCTTGGAGAAAATCTAGAAACAATCATATTCACAATGAAAAATGGAATAACTCATAATTGCCAGGTGTTGAGGGAGAGAGAGGGAGAGATGAACAGTTGAATCACAGGAGGTTTTTAGGACAGTGAAACCGTTCTGTATTTCACAGCAATGATGGGTACATCGCATTATGTATTTGACAAAATCTATAGATGTGTAGACCACAAAGAAAGTGAGTCTTGTAAAATATGGACTTTAGTTTATAATAATTCATCAAGGTATGCATTGACAAGAAAAAAGTTGTATACAAATTTGAAAGTATGAAATAAAGCTCTCTTTATTAACAGGTGGCATGATTGTCTATGTAGAAAACCAAGAATATTTTAGTAAATCTTAGAAACAATAAAGGACTATAATAAGGTCACAGGATACATGGCTTAGTATACACATTTTGTATATATATAATATACTTCCCACTTTTCTATATATATACTTTTATGATATATGTATATATATGTATAGACAATGAACCTAGGGAATTTGAAATAAAAAATGCCACTTACATAGTACCATAAAAAGGAAGTACTTAAGTATAAATCTAACAAAATATGTCCAGGATCTGTACATGGAAGTACTGAGAAAAGAAATCAAAAATTAAGTAGATCAAGAGGAATTCGTGTTTGTGGAAGGGAGAATCTGTGTCACTAAGATGTCTATTCTTCCTAACTGGATTTATAGATTTCATACCACCTCAATCAAAATTCTAGCATGCTATTTTTTAGATAGTGACCACTAACATAAAGTTAATATGAAAAGGAGAAAGATCTAGACTAGCCAAAACAAAAATCGAAGATTAAGAGCAAATTTGTAGTGTTCACCATCCCTTATTTCAAGACATTGCAAACGTACAGTAATCAAGAGAGAGTGGTATCAGCACAAGAATAGACACATAGATCATGGAACCGTATAAAGAGCTCAGAAATTAATGCACAAAAATACAGTCAGTTGATATTTCACAAAGGAGCAAATAACCCAAGAGAGAAATAGACGATTACATGAAGGAAGTGTGGTACATTCACACAGCACAATATTATTCAGCCATAAAATAAATGAACTAACATGCTGTGAAAATACATGGGTGAATATTAAATGTATATGGTAAAATGAGAGAAGCCAATAGGAAAAGTCTACATACTGAATTATTCCACTTATATGACATCTGGAAATGGCAGAATTATAGGGATGGTAAATCAGTGATGACCTTGGATGGGAGGAGCGCTAGAAACGCTGATGATGCAGCACAGGGAGTTTGTTTAGAGTGTTGAAACCATTCTGCATGATACTTTTTTTTTTTTTTTGAGGAAGATTAGCCCTGAACTAACATCTGCTGCCAATCCTCCTCTTTTTGTTGAGGAAGACTGGCCCTGAGCTAACATCCATGCCCATCTTCTTCTACTTTATATGTGGGACACTGCAACAGCACGGCTTGATAAATGGTGCACAGATCCCCACACGAGATTCGAACCGACAAACCCAGGGCTGCCAAAGCAGAAAGTGTGAAATTAACCACTGTGCCACTGGGTCGGCCCCCTGCAGGATACTTTGATTGTGGATGCCTGACACCACGCATTTGTAAGATCTCGTAGAACTTTACAGCTCAAATAGTAAATATTAATATATGGTAATTTTTGAAAAATCACCTAGGAGGTCAGGCAAATTAAGGATGGATCCAGAATGTGACTCGAGGCTGTATGTACTAGAATTGTTAGTATTATGCTTTCAATTTTGCTGTAAATCTAAAATTATTCTAAAAAAAGTAGAATTTATTTTGAGAAAAAGCTCTGCAAGCAGGCTACATTTAAAGAAAATCACATTATAGACAAACCCTATAGATGAAAGAATATTCCTAAAAATGATCAGAGAATGAAAAGATACATTATACTTTGGCAAATGAGAAGAACGAGCGCTAACCCCATCAGAGACAATTGGCAGCCAGAGACAGTACAATGAGAAATCTAGCGAGTCTATAGGAAAAAATATGTATACCCCATATTTTAGATGTAGGAATAATTTTGTTCCAAAATTAAGGTTAAATAACGAAATTTTTAAATAAACAAGAGCAGAAGAAATTTGTTGCTAGCTGACCTTGATTACAAGTAATCCTATTAGTAATTCTTTAGATGAAAAAAATGAAAAATGAACACAAACTTACGGGTGTATGTATTTGTGGAAAGAAATGAAGATTACAGGAAAGGGAAATTGTGAAATTAAATATAAAATAATAATTTTAAAATATGTATTAAATTGCTGTTAACCCTTTAAAGCAAAGAATAATAAAATTGTGTGGTGAATTTATAACACAAATAGAAGGGAAATGAAAGACAATTAAAACTCAAAGGACAGAATAATAACAAATTTTATTATAATAATGATAATGACCAATTGGTATAATTTTAGTCACTTTGAAGACATAATGTTCAAAAAGCTGAATTTATAGAGCAACCAGTAATGAAACAAAACAAGACACATTAAAAAAAATGACAGAATTAGCAGGAGATATAGAAAAATATACACAATCAGAGTTGTATTTTAAACACAATTTTCTCGTAATTTAAAAAAATTGACAAAAATCAAAAATAGTATAGAAGTTTTAACCTAAATTATTTCCTAACTTACTTATTAGTAATTTGTGAAATACTGTATCTTGTAGCTAGAAGTTACACAGTCTTTATGGCTATAAAGTAAGTCTCAATAAATCACAAAGGATCATATGTTCTGTGACCATAACACAAAAAAATCAATTATTTTTTAAAAAAAGGAAGAATAAGAAAATCTTCAAGTGTTTGAGAATTAGCAGTATATGTCTAAATAACACTTGTAAAAAGAAAATGGAACAGGAAACAAAAGTATATTTTGAACAGGATGGAAATAGAAATTTACTATATCAAAACTTACATGATTCAGGCAAAACAGCCTTTGGATACAATTTAGAATTTAAATATGAAAGTTTTCAAAAGAAACAAGCTAAGCTTCTGTCTCAAAATTCTAAAAAGGGAAAGTAAATTAAACCCATAGGAGGAAGAAGGATAAAGGTTTTGGTGATGAGAGTAAAGATCAAGGATACAAAATAGAGAGAAATAACAAAGTCATAATTATTAATTTTTGAAAAGTTTAATAAAATTGATCAACTCTGTAATAGCAGAATAGTACTCCCTCCCGAGATGTACATGTGCTAATTCCCAGAACCTGGGAGTATGTTACCTTACATGGCAAAAGAGACACTGCAGATGCTAGTAAGTTTAGGATCTCCATCTTGAGATAGAGTGTCCTGGAATACCCTGGTAAACCCAGGGTAATCACAAACGTCCTTATTGAAACAGAAGGTGGCATAGGGAGGCAGAGGAGTCAGAGTCAGAAAAGCGGATGTGACAATGGAAGCAAAGTCAGAGTGATTGCATTGTAGGCCTTGAGCACGGGAGGGGGCCGTTAGCCAAGGATTGTGGAGAGTTTCTAGAAGCTGAGAACGTCAAGAAAATGCATTCTTTCCTAGAATGTGCAGAACGAATGTGGCCCAGCAAACATTTTAACTTTAGCCAGTGAGATGCATTTTGAACTTCTGATCTCTAGAACTGTAAGATAATAAATTTGTGGTGTTTGAAGCCACTAAGATCGTGTTAATTTGTTACAGCAGCAATGAAAACCTAAGAGGGACTTAGCAAGACCATAAAACATTTTTAAAAAACACAAATTAACAATAACTGAAAAGAAAAACAGTTGTACCAATACACACACTTTTGACTAAAAGGAGAATAAGAGAACAGTGTATTTGATTATTGATGTTCTAAATTACGTTTAGCAGAAACCAACTTTACTAGGGTAGGAACATGAGGGCAACGGTGGAAAACAGCAACAGTAACAAAAACAGAATAGAAAAGAAAACAAAATATAATATTTAATTAATTGTGAATGGATAGAATATCCTCCATTCTTTTCATTTGCTTTTTATTCAGCTTTGAGCTTTCTTTTAAACAATGAGGTGTTTAGACTCTAATATCAACAATGCAAATTTTATAGTTAGGAGAATAAATGGCACCCTTGAAATAAATCTGATGCCCTATAAATTCCTAGCAATTAATACAAATTTATTATAAATTGTATTGTACATTTCTGCCAGTTTGAGAACTATACATTTTATTTTCTTCTGTATTTTGAAGTGTGAATTAGAGAAAACCAGTTTTAATAAAAGCTCGATTAATCTAATAATGCTTAAATATCTCTTGGGCAAAGGATCTTCAAACAAATGAATTTCCATCTTGATGCTTGCTTTGTTTATTGGTCTTATGGGCCAAATTTTTACTTTGAAAAATCTATTTGGAACAAAGAAGACCATAGGCAGTACTTTCTGTAATGGTAAAAATTAGCAACTATGGTCACAACAACAAAAGGTACTTAGTCTGAAACGTAATTATGTATTTAATCGTTTTCTTTTTAGTTTTAAGAACTATTCTTTTATTAAATTTTATACATCTTTACCCTTCTCAACCAATATTAGAACATTCATAGTTAATTTACAAGCCAATTGAAGCAACGATTACTTCACTATTTTATATTGCTTATATTTTATCCTGTTGATTTTCTGGTAGAGTTATTTAGAGTTTATAGTCCTTGTACTTACTTTAATGTCTTCACTATAGATTTGCTGCATACGTGTTCAATTTTCCCAAACACTATTTGAACTCTTGATCACTCTGATCATAAGGCTGACATTCAAATCAATCAAAAGATTATTTATGAATTAAGTGAAATTTATTAAAATTGAATACATGAGAATGCATGAAGTGCTTTAACTCACTTTAGAGACAAATATCCATTGTTACCTTTACTTGGCATAACTGAAGTAACATATAGATTTGCCTTTGAATATTAGGTTTCTTCCATCTGGTTTCCTACTGTTTTGAAAAGCTCATCTTTCTGAGTGAGAAACATAAGATTTGCAATGATCAATATTCCTTTTTCATATTTATTATCTGCTTAAATTTTATATCATTATCTGTCATTATTGACTAAACTGCATCACCCTGAGGGAGGGATATGAACCTAACTAAAAATATTCATGAAACATAAGGATAAACAATATACCCACGTCACGGATAAGCTGCCTAAGAACCGAGCAGGCATTTAAAAACCCCTTATTTGAAAACTTTGTAAGTCAAAGATGTTTCTGAAACTGCAGAAAAATGATTTGTATTTTTCTAATTATTTAATATTGTTTATTTTGTTTCATAAAAATGCATAATACTACTATTATGGAAATTAAATTTACTTAGACCATATGAAGTAGTAAAATAATAATAACGGAAGAAGAAGAAGAAAAGAAGGAGAAGGAGAAGAAGAAGAAAGAAGAAAAAGAAGAGGAGGAGGAGGAAGAAGATGAAGAAATTCAATAGGAATAATTTCCGTTTTTAAATCATTTTATGTCCCGAGCTCTCTGCTATGTGCGGTATGTGAACTAACTTATTAAATCATCCCATGGGAATTGTGTGTAGGTACTACACTAGATATGATTCTCTTGCCTGAAAAAATTAGGAAATCCCAATTCAGTAAGGAAAATATATCATCTCATGTAGCAAAGACTCTAGAGGACAAACTCATCCAGGGTTCTTTAATTCAGTGGCTGAATGATGCCGTCAAGAGCCCAGCTTTTTTCCTTATTTCCTGACATGCCCTGCTCACCAACTTTGTGCTCAGGCTTCCTCCCTTCATAAGCGTAAAATGGTTATGACCGTGTGTGTAAACATGGGAACGTGTGATAGAAAACATGGGTAATTCTTCTTCTGTGACTTTCCTTTTTTAATGAGGGAAATTTCCCCAAAATCCTTCCAGCAGACTTCTCCAAATATAAATGAATATGAATACAAATGTAACTATGAATAAAATATATTTTTTTTCTTTTGAGCAGGATTAAGGTCCCATAACCTTTCATACATCTATCACCAGCAGGGAGAATGAAATTTTAATGTTTGACTTACACTAAGTGGGACTTAGCAGTGAACCATAGGAGAGAGAATTAAAAACCAATTGATGACCTAATAGGAAGATTGAAAGTGAGGTAGGCAACCACTATGCCTACTACTGCTATCCTGACTTTGTATAGCATCAAACTAAGGATTAAAGGAACGGTTAGGTTGGCTTTATAGTGATAGGAATTTGCAGCGCATGAATTCAATGTGGAGTTGTAGGGTTGGAGACCTTTAGTAGCTGATTACAGTAAGTCAATGACCAGTAATAGGTTAGGGGAAAAAGAAAGAAAGAAATTTCCCTGGACTTAAGAAGGTGATGTCTGTGTATCATTAGGGTATTTTCTGCATCAGGTGTTTAAGACAGAGACCTAGCTAATCATTTGAATGTCTTTTTCTCCCCTGCCCTCCTGTTTTGTTCTATTTAAGGTGAGAGATTCTAGAGCATATTTGAATGTTGATGTAATGATCTAATATACTGGATGAGATTAATGAGACAGAGCAAAAACAAATCACCACAGGAGCAATTTCCTTCGTAAGTCACTGATGGAAGATAGCAAGAACACTTCCTGAGAGATTTATCTTTGACAGAAGGAAATTCCCTATACTGTTTGGGATGAATGAGAGAATATGTGTTACCTGGGAAAGTTGGAGAAATTATTCAGAGGATGATGCAGCCTTCCTTCTTTCCCAATATTTTAGCTCATATCCTCAATTTTAACTTTTTCATTGTTTCATTCATCCTTTTATCCTTCACATGTTTCTTCTCACATACTATTAATTTTCAAGTTCACTATAAAAATTAAAATACTATCCTGGGGAAAAATATTAGTAGAAATCATTATACACTTACACAAACTTTGGAACTAAAAGTCCGTCATAATGAAATTTTAACTAAAACAAACACTTAGCGTTTGAGAGTCATCCAAATTCCAGTCTGTTAAAGTATGTAAAAAGATTACACTTTCCTATCAAAAAATATAAAGGTTTATATTAAGAAGTCACAGTGCCATTGTACTTTAATCAGACACTCATCTAAATGGAAATGAGCAAGACCAATTCTTTAGAATTTAGATACCGAACTGAACCAAACCTATTACACAATAAATGGTGAATCTAACAAAGCTAAAGTGACTAACTATCCTATAAAATAAATCCATCTCTAACACAATAAAAAGATTGATCAAATCCAAGTATGACAGATATTTTGCTGTAATTGGATATATATTTAAATATCTCCCCAAAAAACCTGTCCAAAGTAATATATGC
The DNA here is from genome assembly GCF_021613505.1 of Equus quagga. Classification (NCBI taxonomy): domain Eukaryota; kingdom Metazoa; phylum Chordata; class Mammalia; order Perissodactyla; family Equidae; genus Equus; species Equus quagga. The sequence continues at coordinate 104,006,336 of NC_060275.1, forward strand.
ATATATATTTGTATTTGGAGCTATGATTCTTCATACAATGTAAATTGTGTCCAATATTTTTATACTATTATTAATGATATTTGATTTTACTCTGTTTCTTTGGTGTGAATTAAAGACATTACCAAACATCCATCTTCCCGAAGTTTAGCCAATGTGCACGTAGATCCACTGCAATCAATTGTTTAGAAAACATAAAAATACAGGTCTACTCATGTATAATTATTTTTCAAGATAATACTTTCTAAATCCAGGCATAGAGGAAATATTTACAGGGCATTTTTATTTATTAAAAAAAAATTACAATTGTAAACAGACCACTGAACAAATCAGTGTGGAAATTTGGATGTGGTCCTTGGAAGCTACTGTAACAAAAATCAGATCTCCCTCAAATGCATTAACATACATGTGCCTATAATATATTAAAAAAAAAAAGCTTTCTGGTCCGGCCCCATGGTCAAGTGGTTAAGTTCATGCGCTCCGCTTTGGCGGCTCGGGTCTTCACCGGTTTGGATCCTGGATGTGGACCTAACACTGCTCATCATGCCATGCTGAGGCGACGTCCGACGTAGCAGAACCAGAAGGACCTACAACTAAAATACACAACTGTGTACTGGGGGAATTGGGGAGAAGAAGGAAAAAAAGAAGATTGGCAACGGATGTTAGCTCAGGTGCCAATCTTTAAAAAAAAAAAAACCTTTAAAGTGACTTTTCCCACCCAAAAGGATAGTGAATATCTCCGACCTAGTTAAATCTTACCCTCTGACAACAAAAATCCAGCAATGCTTGTGGTTTCTAAAATGTACTTTCTCTAACTTCATACAACGTTAACATCTTATTTTCCTGGACTCTGTTAAATATCATATTTCTAAGATATATAATCAAGTTTATCATTCTGCTTAATATAAGAGATAACTTTTGTCACATTTTTATAAAAATTGTTGAATATACAATTACAGCAAAAAACAATTCTAAGTGCTTTTAACAGCACAGGCATATCTCATTTTACTGTGCCTTTCAGATATTGTGTATTTTACAAATTGAAGGTTTCTGGCAGTCTTTCACCGAGCAAGTCTATCAGTGCCGTTTTTCCAACAGCATTTGCTCACCTCCCGTCTCTATGTCAGGTTTTGGAATTGTCGCAATATTTTGAACTTTTTTCTTGTTATTAATTCCGTTACGGCGAACTGTGTTCAGTGATCTTTGATGCTACTATTGTAATTGTTTTGAGGTGCCACGAGCTGCGCCGATGTAACACGAACTTAATTGATAAATGTTGTATGTGTTCTGTCTGCTCCACTGACCCCCATCCCCCCATCTCTCTCCCTCCCCTTGGGCCTCTGTATTCCCTGAGACACAACAATATTGAATTTATGCCAATTAATAATGCCACTGTGGCATACTAGTGACTTCTCTACCAATAAATACATGAATAAATATGTGAATATTTTTTTCTTATCTTGCAGACATTCCGTTATACTGGAATAAATCAAGCTCCCTGACTCTTAGCCTCGTTAGGGCTCCAGATCATAACAACGTCCTGTGCTTCCCATTCTATAATGACTGGTTTGACATTTTTATTTCTGTTTCTTTTCTATAGTCTACAAGCTCCAAGAGGAAGCAGCCAGGGTACTTTGCATTTAACCACAATAATTTCAGTGGCTAGTATATTGTCTAGCATGCTGTTGATTCCCAATAAATATTTGTTGATTAGAGGAATGTATCAAAATTTCCTCACTAGTGAATTAAGCCAATCAGCTAAAAGTTTAGGCTTTTTGTCATTCTACATTGCTTACTTTTCAAAGTGCATGAAGTTGAAATTAGCCCTTCCTGAACATTTTTGCAAGTTTACATAACAAGGAAAATAAATGATGAGAATGGTAGACTGAGTTTTTCTTTCCTAAGAAACAGTTCTCAATATGTGAAAAAGAAAATGTGAGAAGCACAGCTTGGTTTGGCGACATTACCTGAATCTCCCTCAGAAAAACAGACTGTGAATTGTACTGTATCACACTAACTGACTATTAGTTTTAGCTCTGAGTAGATGGTCAAATATAAATGACATGTAACTTGGAGCACAGAAGTAAAGATTGCAATCTTTTGAATCAGATCTTATCGGATCTTATTTTGAATCGGACTTACCAGACAAAGCATTTTTCTTGCACATTATTGTCAGGAAAACTATGATTAAGGCTCTTTGTTTTTCATTGTTGTTGGCAGTAAAAACTGAAGAACTCCATAAGTTAATTGGGAAGTAAATTAATAATTGGCAAGTGAGAAACATAGAATCAAATGTTCATTTCACACAAAACCTCTGTACTATGATTAATAACACTATATTCGATTTCTCGATTTCTCAGTTCTGTCTGATCTTTATTGAATACCATCAGGATGAGGATGATTAGCGTTGGCATGTAATTCCTAGTTGTTACCTCTTAACCTCCTTCCCACACAAAGAAAGGCAGAGAGATAGTAAGGAGGAGGAGAAAGCAGAAAGAGAGGAAGAAGAAAAAATGAAGAAAGAAAAACTATCACATAACATGATAATTTTATGTGTTAACTTGGTTGGACCATGGTAAGCAGATATTTGGTTAAATATTATTCTAGATGTTTCTGTGAAGGTATTTTTTAGATTTAGTAAAGCAGATTATCCTCCATAATATTTGTGGGCAACATCCAATCAGTTACAGGCTTTAATAAAAAAATGACTGATCTTGGGGCTGACCCGGTGGCATAGTGATTAAGTTCGTGTGCTCTGCTTTGGCAGCCCAGGGTTTAGCAGTCTGCATTTTAGGTGCAGACCTAAGCACAGCTCATCAAGCTATGCTGTGGTGGTGTTCCACACATTAAATAGAGGAAGATCAGCACTGGTGTTAGCTCAGGGCCAATCTTCCTCACCAAAAATTAAAAGAAAAAAAAGACTGATCTTCGTGGATGAAAAGGGAATTCTACTAGCAGACAGCCTTCATAATCAAACTGCAGCTCTCCTTAATTCGCTGCCACCTAAGTAAATGACCACAGGTCTCTTTGGGGAAGAACTAGAGAACTCATTACAATATGAACTGTTGTTGCAAAAACTCCTTCACCTCGCTATCTGACTGTCTCACCAGTAAGTGGGCTACAGATCCGAAAATTGACACAGTTCTGGGCACTGAGCAAGGGATCATGACTCTTTGTTGGACGGACCCCTCTCATCTTCTGGCTCCTCCATTCTCTCCATTTTCTCTATGTAGATGCTAACTACAAATTGAACAGTACTCCATTACCTACCTCCATCACTCCTTTAGGTCATTCACCTTAGCCATTTTTCTGACATTGGTGCTCACTCCTATCATTTTGAGATCCCTCCATCATCTCCATAGTTATTAACTATTCAGTTTTGCTGCCACCTTTTCTCTCATCAACCTGGCCCTACAGAAGAGAGCTGCTGCTTCACTTTTTGTGGTGCCAGTGCTCGCGCATCAATGCATTTCCGATGACCTCAGCAGGCAATGTGTACTCTGGCTCCTCCTGTTGAGCATTATCCTCTTGTAGGTTTTCTGGACTCACAGAGTATATTCTATCCAGCATTTTCTCTTCCTGCTGCTTCTTTATTCTGCCATGGCAACTCAGCTATGTCTATGTTACTCAACATGGGACATGATTCTCTTCATTCTTCTAGAGCAGTGAGATTGCCCTGTTTTCTGAGGTTCTTGCTTGAGTATTAAATCCTCATGTCCTGAGAAAAATTCTTGCTTACTCAGTCTTATAATCTGGCGTATTGATGAAATACCCCCAAAATGCAATCCCTGGGTTATTCTCTTGACTCCTGCCAATACTTGCCAGCTAATTCTTACAGCTCCTTTAGTGTATACTCTCTTCATTATCAGGCTCCATGCATTCCAGTTGGATTTTGGTGCAATTTATTGCTATTTATCAGCCTGTGACCCAAGGGGGAGGAAATGGAGATCTTGAAGGAAGATGATCACCTGTTGCCCTTGTGGGAGAGGCCACTGCAGTGTCTTCCAGCACAGATAAAGTGCTAGCTGTTACTAGGGAGGGGTGGTGAATGACCTCTATGAACTTTGAACATTCAGGGGCTCCAGCAGAGACAACTTCTTCAGGGGCATCTATTGAGATAATCTATCTAGATGCCGTTATCCCATATACCAGAGTCCCACATTTTACCAATAACAGCCCTAGTTTCTTATCATCTTTCTGCAGGACATCTATACAGCTCATAAAAAAACAGTCAACTCCTGATTCTTTGAAGGCTTTGATTTCCCCCAAATCTTTCAAACACTTGAATCATTCCCACTGCAATGACAGTCCCCGCTACTGGACCATTTTCTCCGGTCACCACAGGTGAATCCATGAGCAATTGGGACCCTATCTTGTGCTGGGGACAGTTCTTATCCTGTTTTCTACTCTAGATGGCATCTCCTTTGCCTGCCAGGCAGGAAGTCAGTCCCCAAGTAACATCTACTCCCTTTTTCTTGACCCACTGCTGCTGCCTGAGTCAGTTCACCTCCTCCAGAAGGGATTAGCTATGAAGGGTTTTATTGAGGATATACCTGTAAAAGATAAAAGAAAAGAAGCAAGACTAGGCAAAGAGAGGCTTCAGACTTTCATGCAGAGATGAAACCTGTAAAATGAGAATGAGAAATAAGGAGGGTTGAGCAGAAAGTGTCTTGGGTTGTAGTTTAGGTCTGAGGAAGCTTTGGCCAGGCCCACCGGAAATCTCAAGCCATGCTTTCTAGAGTCAGGGGCGCCTTGGCTCTACTGCATGTACCATCCTCAGTCATTGTTAGTGAGCAGTCTGGATGCATATCTTTGCCATGGATATGGTGATGCTTCCAGAAGTGTGGACCCACAGCAAGAGATATGAGTGGAGCATTTTCTTGGCCACCATATTATTGAAACATTGGCAAATATACTTCAAGTGTACTACTTAAAACATACATTGTGAAGCTTTTTTTTCTTTTAAAAATATATGTATTTCAATTCTTTGCTCATAATATGTGCAAGTTCTAGAACTAATAAATAGAGTGACATAATGGAAAACAGTGAAATCTTCAACAATGTCACCAAACCGTGGATTTGCAGTTTGAGATTTGGTTGCTTATAAATTAATGCTATAATTCTAGATTTTCTACTGAACTTAACAAAATTGTTGGAAAAGCTAATGTTTGCTATGGAGAATAATTTGTAGATTATAAAATTTTATAAAAAATAGAAACACTCCTATTAAAAATTAATTTATAATTGTCTGATCTCTGATCTGAATTTAATAATTGGTCATACTAGCAAATTTCTATATAGCTAAAATGTGTAGGTCTTTGACATATTAGGTTAGTGAAGTGGAGCTAACAATACTATATGGCTGTTGTTTCTGGACTTACTTTATTCAAATTTGTGAAATATTGAAACAAGTTACTGTTCGATATCCCACTGTTAAATTTATAAAGTTTTGCACAGTGGAAGCTGATGACTCTACCGATCTCCCACGACAGAATCTTGAAAGAGAAAGGATGTAAAGTATGAGCTGCAAATTTCAATATTTGAGGATGACAGTTGCCAGCCGTCTCTGCGGGAAAGCTGAAGAATCCTAACATTCCTAACCTCAGGAGATAAAACAAAAGTTAAATAAAATTTCTTTCATTTCACTTTTATGTGCCAGTCATCTTATGTTAGTTACAAAATTCACTCCTATAATATCTCCACTCTATGAGTATTCAAACCACTCAGTTCTCAACAATTATCTAAGTAAGAGAATTCAAACAATTATATCAGACTTTAACGAAAGGCTCTTTTTTGGAGGGGTGGGGTGGAGGCTGGAAGACATGCATATCTTTTGGATTAGATAAACAGTTTGTAAAAGAAAAAGTGGTAATTATTGTTCCACTGTAGGACTATATCTGCTATATCTGTTTTTTGCTTTTTCTTTTGTTTTTCCCAGCTTCATTGAGGTGTAATTGACAAAAGGAACAAATTTTCAGTTATAAGACGAATAAGTTTTGGGCATCTAATGCACAGCATGGTGACTACAGGCAATAATACTGTATTATGTACCTGAAATTTGTTAAAAGAGAAGATCTTAAGTATTCTCACCACACAAAAAAGTGACCATACCAGTTCTTTTAAAGGAAGTGCAAACTTAAATCGATTGTTTGTTTTTAATTTTTTCTCTCATTAGAGACAATATTAATTTTCCCAATTATTTTCTCCTTCCTTTTGTGAAGCAGGATTATGTCACCTTATCTAATACCATATGAGGGCATCTCCTTTGAAGGAGGGGCTTGAGCAGCTCGAGCATGTGCCTGGTTTGACCAATGACCTTTGAGCAAACAGGACATGGGACAATTCTGAACAAATGATGTAAATCATTGCATATTTTTCCTGGCTTTCATGCTTATTTCTTCTGCCAAAAAAGTGACATGCATCAAATAAGGGTGCACTTTAACTTCCATCCTAGAACGTTAAGACGGATATAAGAGAGCTGCAGCAGCCAACTCACAGCCTTGGCGTGTAATGAGAGAATATACGAATGTTTCTTGTAAGACATGGGAGTATGAGGGATTACTTGCTGCTGCATCAAAATTCACTAATATACACTCTATACTTTTTAAATTTTTTCTGAGAATTATGCCTATTTTTTTCTGAATTGTCAATAGTTGTTGTGAAACTCTATTTTGCTTATTTTTTGCCACGAAATATTGTATATTTTGTTTACTAACTAAATTTCAAATAATTTATAATGAAAAAGAATTGCAAAATTATATTTTCTTGACTAATTCAATGTTGTAGTCCATAAGGTAATTCCAAATTTGGAAAGGAAGATGTCCTTTCTTTTGACGAGTTTATAACCTAATCTGAGATTCCAAGCTCAGACTTGAAGAATACATTACAATGCAGGTAAGAAGAGCAACACATGCAAATAAGTACAAACTAGCACATTTCTTTGGAAGAGTATGCATTAAAAAGCGCTGTAAAATCAGATTGTACGGCTTCTAACAAAGTTCAAAATATTTTATTAAAGCATGTTTGAATTTAGTAACTTTCTTTAAGATAAATGTTATTTCATTCCATAGGAAAAATGTTTCAAAACACCAGAATTTGTATAGCTTCAAATAAATATATGGATCTTTTTATATAGAGAAATCACACTATTACCTCCTAATATTATTTCATATTATCTAACATATTTTGTTTGCTAATAGGTAGTTGCCCACATAAAGATGATAATTAAATGGATCTTTGCTGTGATAACCAGATGGGAAAACAAGGAAACTCAATTCCAAAACAAACGAAAATACCCAGACTGAGTCATAGTTCTGAATGTAAAAGCTAAAATTGTAAAACTTCTAGGAAAAAAACATACTGGAAAACCTTTGTGGCTCTGGGTCAGGCAAGGTTTCTTATAATGTTAATTAGATTTATCATTGGCTTCATAATCTTCGAGGCCCACCTTTACTGCACATCTGCATTTCACTTGCTGAATGCACCTGATCTCCACTAACAATGGATGAGAGGTAATGATGACACTGCAGGCCAGGGGTTGACTAAAACCCAATTATTGGCGTCAGGATAGCAAGTAATCCAATTCCAAAATGCCATCCTGAGGGGCTGATTTTAGGCAACACTCCCGGAACCAACCATTTTGGCCTATTTTCCCCAACAAGTAGATAAGGAAAAAATTAATTCGCTTATCTCCAATTCCCATTTGTCAAGCATTCATCACATAGGAAATGATCTCATCTGTATTTTTGGTTGTGCTGATATGAATAGATCCTATGGTATCCACATCTCAAATCTACAGAGAAGCCCCAGTGAGAGAGCCAAGCGTTGTGGATGGTGGGCATAAGACAGAATCATTTTGGATTGTACTGATGGAAACCAGTTGGAGCCCAGGCAGATGTGGTGTAGCTGAGACTGAACAAGTGAGACCTCGAGCATTTGAATTGGGGTGTAAGATATGCCTGATACAGGTAGATGGTGAACACCGTCCATCACATCCTTGTTACTTCAGTCATCCACTTACTTGTTCAAAGTCCGTCCCAGTTATTAGATTTCTTATGTACTCATGATATTTTATGCAAATATGATTTTTATAATGTACTGTGTGCTTTATATATGTATATCTGTTTATATATATGTATCTCAACATATGTACATGTGTTTTGTGTGTGTGTGTATGTATATATACAAACATATATTTATTTATAGTTGGTTCCTCTGACACACAGTTTATTGGTTCCTTTGAGATCATTTTCAAGTTTTGAGCCCACAATTCTGAACTCCAGTAACTAATTGTTGCTTTCTATACAACAGGTAAAATGTAGCCCCTAAAAAGCCCTGGAATATTCAACCAATGCTGTATTTCAGGATTGGGAACATTATGAACTTTCCCTTCTTTCTATTTTTTTATATTTTTTATTTTAATAAGTATATACTACTTTCATAATTTATAATAAAAAGTATTGTAATAAAAAATGTGTTTATTCAATTTTACTATATGCAGAGGTGAGAAACAAGAAAAAATATGATGGGATTATATTATTATTATTATTATTTATAACAATAAAATGCAATCAACCTCACATTTCATACATAAAAATAAAAATTTCATCAGCAGGTTTAAATTTTTTATAATTAATTAAAGCAAGAAATGGCAAAAGTATAAAAGTCAAATTTCTAGCATTGTCAGATGATTCTGTCATATACATATTTTGTTTCCATTTTTGATGTGTTGCCTATGTCCATACACACTAATATATTTAGTTCATATATCACAATATGAACTTCAATATCATGATTAGTTGTTTTCGTTTACAATTGAATTGAATTCAGGCAATTGTTTACACTGATTCTCTACGTGAAACTGTAACTCTGTGTATTTTAAATAACTAAGTGTCTACTGAAAAAAGACATATCTGGAATCATCTAAATTGAATAAAATAGTTTGTAATTTCAAATATATTTTAAAATGGAAAACATACTATATTAATATTTGTAGCAGAAACAAACGGTTTGAACAAAAATTTGTGAATATAAGTTGAGACAATTGGTAGTTAATTAATGTTCATAGTTCTTCCTCAAATCAGATATCACGTATATACGATCATATATCAGGTATCATATGTATGTATATATATGCCTATTTCCTATGTTTTCCAAACATATGGAAATATTCTCCAAATTATTATTGTTTTTTTCCACTTGGATAATCACCATAAAAATCTCTCTCATAGCTTTCTTAAGCATAAAAGAGATTTTCTCTCTTCTTCCACCATTTTTCTTCATTATTTCTAAAAGTTCTAACTTGGTAATGTATCTGAATTAAAAAGAGATAGAAAAACATCTGCCATAAATCACCAACATTTGTTTCTAAAATGTGTGTCTCTTACTTGACATTCAAGACAAATGTCTTCTAGCTTTTGAATATTTTATAGAAGCTGTTACTGAAAGGTCTCGTTCTGAACCTAAATATACGACTTTGACTCAAAACTAAGATTATCATTTTCCTTCTGAAGGACGATTGTGTCTGGGAATATTTACCTTAAATGTGATTGATTAAATGACTCTTACCAATATTATCTTGACTCTACAAAAATAAATATTTCAAATAAAATTCTAAATGATTAATGTTAAAAACTAGATTGTGTAGAAAAAGATCATTTAGGTCTCAAGTGTATTTATAACAAATATTTGGCTGGTTTTCTTTAGTATTCAGCTTCCTCAAAATATTGAAAAAGCCCCCCAAATCTATACTGATATTTAGTAAAATAAGTACTATTTTTGCTTGGGAAGGGAACAAGTATTTATTAAAAAATCACCGTGTCTGGCATAAGCTAGTTATGCTCTCTAGTTTTTATCACTTCACCTTCACAACAATCCTCCAAAATAATTAGTACTGAATGGTCAAGAGAGATGAGAACTAAAAATTCAACGTTGTACCTGACAAAATGAAAGCCAGTAGTGACTTTGATAAAAATTTCATCTGAAGAAGTGGGGAGGAAAGCCTCTATGGAGGGAGTCAAAGAGGAAATTAGAGAAGAAATTGAGACAGGGAGTATATAAACTTCTTTTCAGTTTCAGTAAAGAATTGCATAGTCAGGGCCAGCCCAGTGGTGTAGTGGTTAAGTTCACATGCTCTGTTTCAGCCCGGGGTTTTGCCAGTTCAGATCCTGGGCATAGACCCATACATTGCTCATCAAGCCATGCTGAGATTTGGTCCTACAAAGAAGAACTAGAAGAACCTACAACTAGGATATACAACTACGTGCTGGGGCTTTGGGAGAAAAACAAAAAAAAGAGGAAGATTGGCAACAGATGTTAGCTCAGGGCCAATCTTCCTCAGCAAAAACAAAGCATCTCTTTAAAAAAATGCATAGAAATACAGTAAGTATGTGGAGTCAGAATGACAAGTTTATTATTCATGGTTTAGGACCTTGTTACAGGAAGTAGAAATCACACAACTATTTTAAGACTAAATAGATTTCATACAAACAATTAGTTATTAAAACAATAATATGGACCCCTAGTAGATGCTGTTTTCCTCCAAGACATCAGCTCTGGCCAGGTTATGCTTCTGCCACAGTCTGAGCTCTCTCTGGGCTCCAGTAACAGTTTTTATTTGCATTGCCTCCTCAGCCCTAGGGATGGGAACTCCTGCTGGGTGCGTCAACATTCTTTTTGTGCTCCCCTGCTCCTGTTTATACCTCTGTTGGTAATCTATTTAAGATTGTTCATTTGAAATATCTGGAGTGAATTTTCTTCCTGGACAGGTCCCCAAATGACACAGGGAATCACAAATCCCCCACAGGAACTATTGACTGCAAGGTAGCTGGTAATTAACCATTAGGAAGCAAGCACCACTCTTGCCATCGTCACTTGCCAGCGGTAAAGCTAGTCTCCAGACTCGGGAAAGGTTTGTCCAGCCATGGTTTCCATTACTCCCTTGCCTCTGTACACTCACTAAGCTAATGACAAATAGGAGACTCTGCTGTCAGACGCCTCCAATTTTCCTGTGACTTTGCTTGCCTGACAGCAATAGCTACAACAGCAAGAAGACATGCTCTTATCCCAGTGCTTCCTCCAAATCTCACGTGATGCAGCTAGTTGGCAGAACCCACCCACCGGATATCCAAAACTCATCACAGGGGAGTCTGGGAAATAGAATGCTAGCATCCTAGCCTCCCATTCTGGAAGTTACACTAAAGGAGATAAGGACTGATTCTCAGTGATCTCTCAGTCATTTACCATATTCACTGTGATATTTCATGGTGTTTCTATGATAATTATTTTATAGAAAGAGAATAAATGAAGAAGCAAGAGAGACAAGGGGCAATTACAGGAGAAAAATCTTTGGGAAAGGATGGGACCAGCACACAAGCAAATATTTCGTATATAAATATCACATCTAATAGTATTTGAGAATATCGAAAAAGGGAAATTTAATGGAGATGGTGGCTTATTTGTCTTTACATCCTCAAGTTTCCAAACAACTCAGGACCATATGAAGTACACACACAATAAAATGTTGAATGAATGCTTGAACATGTTTACTAATGTCCCTCTTCGTCAACGAAGATCTTTTGCTTTAAAATTGATTTTTTGATGTTAAAGTTGCTCTCCTTTTTCTTTTAAGTCATCTTTATCTGTTGCATCTTTTTCCAGGTCTCTAAATATTTAATCATTCTGTGTTTCCACATGTAACCATTAAAGAGTTTCATAGAAAATAAATTGTTGGATTATGTTGGTCAGTTTTAAAAATTACTTTTGCTTTTATTTATATTTGTTTATCAATGATAGATCTTGTTCCTTTGTGTGTGTGTGTGTGTGAATTAAAGTGTTTTATTATTGTGTTCAATATTGAAATTAGTGTGTCTCTGCCATCTTCTTTCATTTTTTCTGTTTATTGTCTTTTTAAATAATATGATGTATTTTTCTTATTTTCTGGCTTTCACTAGATACATTGACTTTTTGTGAGTGTGAAATGCATTTAAATGAAAATGAATAAACCTGTGAAAATGTTATAAACAGTAAGGGATTTATGTTTATCACATAATAGTAAAACTGAAGTAAATAAAACAGAGTAGTTCAGTGACAATATCAGGCCAGACACTTTCCGTGTTCTATGTCGTCCTTGCGAGTACATCTTAATTCAAATATTTGTTTCTCCATATTTTCAATATGACTGTTTTAACTTTCCCAATTTGTCCACATTTTAAGTGAAAGGAGACGAAAATTTGAATCAGGTAGGGGTTACTATATTACTGCAGTAAATATTTTCTGGGTAATCCTTACTTTTCATCTCAATGGACAGACATGTTTTCCAGTCCACTCCTGGGCAGGTAAGTCTAGATAGGTAAACATTTTTAGTTATTGATAGTCTTTTTAAAAATATTTTTTAATTATTTTTAACTGTGGTAAAAACCACACATAACAAGATTTATCATCTTAATCATTTCTAAATGTATGCTGACCATTATTTTTTAATAGCTAAAAAGGAAAGAAAAAGAAAGGGAAAAAGGAAGAATTCATCCACCATGGTTCTTTTAATAAGGAAGAGGTGAGGTTGAATTTTGAAAAGTTATTCTTTAAACGTCTTTCTTTCATCAACGTGTATGTGTGTGTTGTTTATAAATATTCTTTTCATTTTAATGACTTTTGCGAATGAAAAGGTATTGACTTAATTATTTTCTTCATAACTGCATTCTTGTATATAAATTTCTTTTACAACTGACTTTCTCCAAGTTTTTTTTACAAGAGGGTCTTGTATGATTTAGAATATCTTTATGTTACTTTCAGATTTAAATAATTATTTATCTTGCTGTATAATTGAAATTATTCTCCCTTATTACTTTGAAAATACTATCCCCTTGTCATCCTGTATCCATTATTGCTATTGATTAACCTTATCTCAGTTTAACTCTATATACATTGGATGACCTTATTTTTTGTTAGAGGCTTTATGATTTTTCTCTTAGGTTTTTTTTTTAAATTAATTTTCCCTGTAGCAAAGCCCAGTTGTGTTTTTATTAATACTAACTAAAAACGTATTAGCTTTTTCATTTTGATGTCTAGTATCTTTTCAAAGTATGAGCAATTTTTGGTCATTTCTTCAATTATTTCCTCTCTGTCATTAATATTTTCCAGTCTTTTTGGACTTTTATTACATAGATAAGTCTAAATTCCATTTCATCTAAGTGTATATCTATAAGTGTCATCTAATATGCATGTTGCATCTCTTTTTCTCTTTCTTATGCTTTCTGAGATAACTCTTTGGCCCGTTATGCCTCCTCGCTCATTCATTCTCTGTGTCTATTCTGACATTAAACCCGTTACTTGCATTCTTTGATTTCACTGTTATCTTTCCACACCCAGTACTTGCTCCTGCTTCATCTTTTGGGTTTTCTAATTTCTCTAAATTCTTTGAGAATATATAGAAATTTCTTTTTAATTCTTACTTGTTCCAGGTACCCGATTCTGCTTTATTTGTTATAGATTGTTTGGTTTTTCTCTGTTTCTTTTGGGCCAGTTGAGTTGGTTGGTATTTTTATCCGTTAAACTCATATTTCTCTGCAGCTCTTTGTGCTCCCAGCTGGTTCTGTATGAGGGCCTAGGGCTGAGGTCCTAGTTAGTGTACCTCCTGAGAGTTCCAAGAATGTTTTTCTGAGTATTAAGCTAGATTTAGATGCTCTGATATTACAACCTAGCTCAATGACCACCTACTTTTCTCTCACGCCTGCAAACAGCTGACTAAGCTCTCCACGTACTCTGCCAGAGGAACTGCTCTTTCCAAAACTTCTCTTGAACTGCAGTAACCTAGAGGTAAGGAGAAAATGCATGTAACCTGCTCACTGGGCCTGCCTCTCTTATTGGCTCCCATGCAGGCCAAGCCCTGTGATTTGGCTTGAAGTGACCAGTCCACCCATTTAGGACTGTTACAGCTGCGTTTCAGCTTTGCAGTAATGATAGGGTAGGAGCACAACGCAGAGAAAATAAAATATATAACTAGAATATATAAATAAATACATATATATATACATATATATAAGTAAATATAACAAAAATATAACTAAAAGTCACATAATGGGACCTGACTCTCTATCACTCTTTCTTTCTTTCTCCCTCTCTCTTTTTCTTTCTTTCTCTCTTTTTTAACCTTAAATTAATCTCTTGCATTAGCTGCCTAGTGGCACCTGTGACCTCTCCAAACTTGAGATGGTGGAGGAGAAAAAGAAGCAATGCGCGTTTCCTATCTTTTTAAGATGCAGAAATCTGACCACTGACCACTGGATAAACTTTGTAAAATAATTTTAAAAACTACTAAATGAAAATATAATATGCTAAGAATGTTTTAAATTCGAAGACAATATATCTGAAATACATGTTTTTTAACGTATTCCAACTTTTTTTTTTTTGAGGAAGATCAGTCCTGAGCTAACATTTGCTGCCAATCCTCCTCTTTTTGCTGAGGAAGACTGGCCCTGAGCTAACATCCATGCCCATCTTCCTCTACTTTATATGTGGGACACCTACCACGGCATGGCTTGCCAAGTGGTGCCATGTCCCACACCTGGGATCCGAACGGACGAGCCCCGGGCCACCTAAGCAGAACTGCGAACTTAACCACTGTGCCACTGGGCCAACCCCATGTATTCCAACTATTTTTTAATGTATTGAATACATATATACTCAATAAACACTAAAACACTAGTATTGTCTTAAGCATGAAGGACTGTTATAGTTTTGTAGTTTACAGTTATTGAATAAAAAAGTACAATGTTTCCCATTGTTCTTAAATCTCCCACCTGGCTAAACAGAATTGGGAACTAATCAAAAAGTCATTGGATAAAACTACTTTGAATTGCTTTCCATCATTCAGTGTGCCCAACCCAAATTCTACTCTGTGTATATTTCTTTATTCTTCCAAGCTTCCCCATACAATAGATGATATACTATCTTCTCCATTTTAAGAAGAACCAGAAAAGTAATATTGAGTCTCAGTTATCATCATAGCTTTGATGAATGCAATTACAGCTGATGCAGACTTTGTTCAGGTATCTGGCTTGTTTGTTTATTTGCTAACCACATCATGTTTATTCAACCAAATCATAGCCAGCTGCTCACTGTTCCTTCATGCCAAAGCCTTTTATATCACTGCAAGCTCCAGTTTCAGTGGTTTATTTCCTTCCATAATGCAACCAGAGATGAGAAAAATTCAATTTTCTGTTGACTCAATCATTGTATCTTATTAAGACAAATATAAGAACATGTGTCTAGCTTTTTCTTTGAATTATCACAATATAAAATTATGGCTCATTTTGGGGCCGTCCAAGTGGTGTAGTGGTTAAGCTTGCGTGCTCTGCTTCGGCTACCTGGGGTTCACAGGTTCAGATCCTGGGCATGGACTTAGCACCGCTCATCAAGCCATGCTGTGGCAGCGTCCCACATAAAATAGAGGAAGATCGGCACATATGTTAGCTCAGCAACAGTCTTCCTCAAGCAAAAAGAGGAAGATTGGCAACAGATGTTAGCTCAGGGCCAATATTCCTCACCAAAAAAAAATATATATATATATATATACATAATATTTTAATTTTTGAGCTAAAACACACTGTCTAGTCACTAGACTTAATTTTACCTCTTTATTTTTGGGAGGTGAGTTTTTGTAGGTGAAGGTGTGAAGCCATCTGAGAGATTCAATGTAAATTCTACAAACAATCTACATCTTCACATTTTTATCTCACTTCACAGTTAAAACATATTATCAAATAGGTTACTAATTGCTTGCTAATATTATCTATATATCATTTACATATTATCAAATTATTCATTCAATTGTTAAACTCAGTTGTTAGGAATCTGATATGTCTAAAGCCTTGTGTTAAACGCTACAAACCCAGAAATTAAAAACATATTATCCACCTTCCAAGGAGTGGTAGAGAAAACAAATAAATACCAGCTACAGTGAGGTAGACATTATAATCATTTTATATATATACATATATGCATTAAACAGGCAATAAGAAAGAAAGAGAAGATTTAGAAAATATTTCCAAGAGGAAAAAAGGTTTAATTTGCGGTATACGTAAAGAAATATCAGAAAGTTAGCATGCTGTTTACAGCGATTTCTAAGAAGCATAAGAGAAAATGGCACTAAGGAAACCTTAATTTATTTCCTGTCACAGGAGCACTTGGTGAAGACATAGTTGCATAGGGTTTACAGATTGGTTACACTGATGGGAGAGACAGACTTCTAGGGTGAATCCAAGAAAATCAAACTATATAGAGTCTAATTTTCTTTAGAAAAGCATGTTAACAATTGAAAAGTTATTGTGACTTAGAAATATCAGTTTCCAGAATTTTGAAAATGGGTTGGATAGTCAAAAGATCCAAGGCAAAGTCGGAAATTCATCGTAGTTTCAGTAAGAAGTGATAAGCCAGTTCACATCTGGAAGGAGGGTCAAGGAAAAGATTGGTAAATGTTAGTTAAGTTCACACAAGACATCAAAAGTGAAAAGAAGTTCATATTTAGATGGAAAATGATCAGTTAACTTTAGCATGCTGAAATTGTTGTGCTCATGAAACATCCGAATTGAGATGTGTTTAGGCAATTAGATGTTGCTCTAGAACTCAGGAAAAACTGAAAGGAATTGAATAGAAACAGAGGTGTGCATTGTATCAGTTCATAGCAAGTGTTGAAACAAAAATTGTGTGGATGAAATCAGCCTGGGATGGCATACAAATTGAAAAGATAAGATGGCTGATGACTGAGGTCTGAAGAATATTAGCATTTATGATGATTATAGAGGTACTGGCCTGCAATGGACACATCCACGTTCACTCAATATTTAAATCTGATTAAAAAGAAAACAGCTGAAATTAATCTAAGTATACAACAAGGAGAGCTAAGAGATAATGCAAATTAAGTCTGGAGTGTATAGTGAAAGGAGCTTGGGGAAATATGTGAATTAAGTCTGGAGGCAGAAACAAAACAATTTGAAACTTTTATCTTATCCCAGGATAAAAAAGGAAAAATAAATATACAAACAATATGTTAACAAAATGAACATTACAAATGAAAGCATGTGTTATGCCAGAGGATTGTTGCAAGTAAATACTCATTTAAAAAAATGACCTACAGAAGTATTCAAGAAAAAAGATGACAAAAATTATACGTCACCTTCCATATTAAGTGGAATTTACTCCAAAAAAGCAACAGAGAGCCACTAGAATAAAGAAACAATAAAGAAATGAATAACAATAAAGACACAAAAGGTAAATTAAAATCCAATAGATACTTTTTTAATAAAGGAAACTATTTTTGTATTATTATTTTTAGTAGACTATTTTTTAGCGCAGTTTTAGTTTCACAGCAAAATTGAGAGAAAGGTACAGAGACTTCGAATATACCTCCTGCATGCACACATGCATAGCCTCCCCCATTATCAACATCACGCACCACAGTACTACAATTCATGAACCTACATTGACAGGTCATTAGCACCTGAAGACCACAGCTTACAGTAGGATTCACTCTTGGTGGTGTACATTCTACAGTTTTGGACAACGATATAATGACATGTATCCTCCTTCATAATGTGGAGTATTTTCACTACCCTGAAAATCCTGTGTGCTCCACCTGTTCACCCCCAGCTCCTCCCTAGCCCCTGACAACCACTGATCTTTTTTACTGTCTCTGTAGTTTTACCTTTTCCAGAATGTCACACAGTTGGAATCACACAGTATGTAGGCTTTTCAGAATGGCTTCTTTCACTAAGTAATTTGCATTTGTTGCCTCTGTGTCTTTTCACTGCTTGATAGCTCATTTCTTTTCAACGCTAAAAAGGGGAAATAGTTTTTAAAATGAGTATTTTAGAGAGTCCAACCATAAATTAGATAAAAATTAAGATATTCTGGTTAAAACAGAGATGAGGAGAAGACCTGAGTGCCACGTTGATTATGGATAATCTCTGAGAAGCCCATTTAAAATAGTGGGATTAAAAGAAGGAAAAAATGGAAATAAAAGAAGATAATTGCATATGTTAGTCAAATATTCTGAATAGCATGTGCTTTAGAAAATTAAAGCTGAAAGGTTACCTGGAAAAGAATTTTTGCTTTTATATATTTATTAATTTATTGTCACTAATTCAAGCATTTATTCCACAAATGCACACATATTTATTGAACTCTTCCTTGCTTCTCAGCATTGTTTTAGGATCTTAATTTCTGGGCATCCAGACTAATCAGAAAATATCTCATCAAACTCATATGTGAATAAACACCTTATTATTCACAGATTATACACACACATATATTCAGAAATTCTGATAAAAATATCTTCAAAATAATAAACATCTGAATGTCAAAATTTACATACATCATATTATAAAGAGAAGTAACAATTATTTCTATACTTAAATGTGGCTGCAAAAATTTTCACAAGGAAATCATGGTACAATCGTTGCTAATCTTATTCAACCTTTTTTGCATCATCAAAATTTACGCTCGATCACATTTACCAATGTGTGTATTGCCACAGTTGCTGACACAGTAGATCGAGTTGAGGCAGTGATTTACAGGATTTTATTAAGCTGTTTAAGGCTCTCGTTATATTTATTCGTGATGACTTGGTTTCTGCACTGTCAGCCAGATGTATTATAATCTATCATTTCAGATCAGCGGTATTTCTAGGTTCATTTTGATTTTGTGTAGTCTCTCTTTTGAGTCACCATAAATTAATTTTAAATTTATTCCCTTAGAAAGACTTACACACATTCCTATACTGATCAAATGCAAGTCACTCAAGTATTTGCAGCATTTTGACTTGAAACTGTAGGCATAACAAAAAGAATTTAAACCTTGACACTTGGGGATTTCCGTTCTAGTATTTATGCAATTACTCTAAATTATAAAATTATTAACAATGATGAGTTGAAAATTTTGTGTGGTGTGTGAAAGTAAATTCACTTATTTTTGTTTAATATCATTACTTTTTAATCAATATTATTATGAGTCAAGTACAGGTTTTTCCATTTGTCTGGTTTATTATTTCAATTATTTCATATTGATAAATTCTGTGGTAAAGCTAAAAGTAATTTTTATGTGCTAAGCTTGTGTTGTCATTGATATTTATGTTCAAAATGTTAAAGTTAAAAGGATAATATTTTTATACTTAGAAGAACATGTATAGTAAACATACCATAGTAATTTTTATGACTTTTTATGACTGAAATTATAAGTATCAATTACTGACTTAAAAAACAAGTTAGGTGTCTTTATTTTAAATTTTATTTAATTGTTCTTGTATATGGATTTATATAGACCCTTCCTTATAAGAAAGGGGTCCATTTTTTTTCATAAGTTGCCAGGATCGTCTGGTGACTGTGAGATTATTTTGTGTATTTAGTATGTTATTTGTGGCTGATTTAAGGTCTAAGATCCATTTCACAAACCTATTAAAGTTCATGGGCTTGTAGTTATTTACGTTTTTTTCCCCAAGAAGAAGCTTTATAGGAAACCACTGAAATGACATAGCTGTTCTGTTTGATTGCATTTTTAAAATATTTGAGATGCTCCACATCATATGTCATCAGGGAAACGCAAATTAAAACAACAATGAGATACCACTACACATCTATTAGAATGGCCAAAATCCCAAACACTGAAAACACCAAATGATGGTAAGGATGTGGAACAAAAGGAATTTTCTTTCACTGCTGATGGGAAGCCAAAATAGTACAGCCACTTTAGAAGACAGTCTGGCATTTTCTTATAAAATTAGACATGCTCTCATCATAAATCCAGTAATCACTCTCCTTGGTATTTATTCAAAGAAGTTGGAAACTGTATCCCTGCAAAAATCTGCGCAGAGATGGTTATAGCAGCTTTATTCATAATCGCCAAAACATACATGCAAACAAGATGCTCTTCAATAGGTAAATGGACAAATAAAATGTGCTACATCCAGACATTGGAACACCACTCAGCACTAAAAGAAAATGGGCTAACAAGCTGTGAGAAGACATGGAGCAAGCTTAAATGCATATTTCTTAGTGAAAGAAGCCATTATGAAAAGGCGACATACTGTATGATTCCGACCATATGACATCCTGGAAAAGGCAACGCTATGGGAGACAGTAAAATGTTTAATGGTTGCCAGTGGTTCTTGGGGAAGGAGAAATGAAGAGCTGGACCAGAGGACTTTTAGGGCAGTGAAAATACTCTGTATGATATTATAATTATGGATTCATACATTTGTCACTATACATTTGTCCAAGCCCATAGAAATGAAAATAATCTTTTACTAAAATGCTACTGATTAATATCTCATAGCCATGAAGAAGCTAGTTAGGCGTCTGTGATAGGTACTTGAAAGTATTCATCCAGCTTCAACTACAGAAATATTAAGGACTCAAAACTCATAAACGCTAATTCATATTGAACCTCTGTATCACTATCATGTTAAGAATACTTTCAATTAAAACATTAGAATTACAAACTTGTGTAACTAGAACAAGCTATTAACATGGCAAAATTAAAGGAAAACTATGTCTATGCTGACAGTTATAGAGTTGTGATAACATATATGACAATGGGCTTTTTTTGTAATCTGCTGTATGACATGAGATCATTGTCAATGGTAATTATGTTGCACATAGTTTGTTACAGAAGGTATTTTACATACTCAAATCCCGCGGGTGTCTGTGGATTATGACATGAGAGAAGGGCTGTTGTGATTGCCACTTAGTGGCAAATCCAAAGCAAAACAGAGCAAAATCAAAAACTACTGAAAATTCCAAGAGGAGAAAAGGTGGAGGGAGTAACCCATATAAGCTCCCTCTCATGAAGACTGACCTTACCACAGGCCAGGAGTTCTGGAGAACAGATATATGGATATGGTTCTCAGAGAGTGTAATGAGTAATGATCTTTATGGCTCAAATCAACACCCTGCAGGGAGCATTTACTGCAGAAGCTATGCACAACAAGCAGGTTAATGCCAGCCAGCTAAACTCTCTCCTTACCTACCCCTGTGCTTGTATACTGAGCCAATGATAGAGTGGTTCTGATCACTGGGCTAGGGTTCTGCTTGGGATAAAACACATGGGCTCTCCCTCTCTGAGCCTGCTCTACCTATTGCCATTGCTGAGTGACCAACTGCACAGGAACTAAGACAAATATTCAGGCTCAGATACGGTACCACACAGATATGGTAGTAATCCTTCCTAATTGGAATTCATACTATGTATCTGAACTTATGTTTACAACATTACTATCTGAAGTCTTACAGAATGCCTTATCTATCAACTTGGTATGCCACACAATTGTCTCAGAACGAAACAAATACTTTATGTCAAATGAGGAGTGAGAATAGACTTCTAACTATGGAATTAACTTTCTATGTACACCAACCTGAAAACATATGGCCAGGTAGTTGAAAACTCAGCCGGGGCGTATCTTGAGGAATTTGAGCATTGTGTTGTCTTCTAGAAAGAGATAGGAGCATTGAGCTAAAAAAAAAAAAAGCCCCAATATATTGTATTGTGTCTCCAATAGCTATTATGCATGGTTTTCTAAACCAAAAAGTGGAAGAATTCCTGTCCGATCTCACTGTCAAACCCAGTTATCCATTTATGGCATTTGGGCTGCCACTCTTAAGAACTTAGGATCTGCAGGGTTACAAGAACTGTTTATGGCAGGGATGGAACACTTCATAAGAGGACACAGTAAGTGATTCATTGATCTGGAAGATGTACAACCTCAGCTAATTTGAGATCCTTATGATAATGGGCAAGCAGGCAAAGAAAAAGATAGTTTACTGGCTAAAATAATCAATTCACATTACCATGAAAAACTAAGATTACTACCACATAGTGAGCGCAAAAAGAATTAATCTGGAATCCAGGGAATTTTCTTGGTTGTCTTTTAGCGCTTCCAGGTCAAGTAATAACTGCCAATGGCCATTATAAAAATAAAAATCCAGGCAATGGTAGGAGTTAAAGAGTGCAGACCCTTTGGGAATTGAAGACCCCATCTCCCCACCAAGCAAGGAAGCTAAACCAGCCAAAGTGTTTCTCAGAAAAGTGAGGAATATTTAGAATGATTTGGTGGAGGAGGGATGATAAATATTTGCTGTAACCTTGGGACCAGATGAGACAAGAGAGACTGTCCTTTTTGTTTCCCTATTACCTTAAGTTTTCCAAGGGATTGTGACTTGAATTATCTTGAAAGAGATTGTGATTGATTGGAAGTATATCTATCCTTTTAAAAAAGAGTGAGCACATTTTCTACTTACAAAAAAATAGTGACTCTATGCTGTACTACTGGAGCTGGTTATAATGTGGATAAAAAAATTGAATCTGAGTGAAGCAAGTAGTACATATCATTAACGTTTTTCCTGTGCCTATTCAGATTGCCACATTCCCCCCGCTGACCCCTCAGCCTCCTACTCTGCCTCAGCGGATTTCACAGCTGATGGACTCTGCTTGCCCACTGGGGCTGAACTCCATTTCTTAGGTGCAGCCAGGATGGCCATGCAATTGTTGGAGTCTTTGTTTTCTGTAAGAGACATAATAGGAGGTGGCAACTGACATCCTGGCTGCAGAGGAAAGGGCTCAAATAACACAACTTCACATTTCAGTAGAGTTACCCTTTCATGGGATGAATCTTGCCCCTGGGAATTAGGAGAGAGGAAAGACCCAGGTTGATAAATCCCCTGTCTTTTCTACCACCTGTGGACTGATTTGAGGTATAGCTTATGAGTACAAATTGTTTGAAGACATCTTATTTGGCTGAATAGCCTAGAATGTATGACCCTTCCTGACTGTGCAGGAAAGGTCTATCCCAATATTTTGCCTTGAGCTTTTTTCTCTACCACTCTCTTTTGTCCTCATTCTCAGTGTCCTGAATTTGTATTTATCAAACAAGAATCAGCCTTTAATCCTTTCTTCAGGAACTGTTTTCAAAAATCCCAAACTTGAAAGTCAGTGATTTTACAGCATTGCAATTATTTTTCTTCCATAGAAATTGTAGCATTTTGTACCATTTTCAACAATAATTGGCTGTTTCCTCACAGCCTCACCACAATAGAAGGGTTTCATACTTACAGATTTTTGTCAACCTGTATAGTGTGAAAAGATATCTCATAATCTTGCTTTACAGTTTCAGTTTTGTAAGAATTCTGAACGCACTTTCATATACTTGAAAGGCAATCACATATATTTCTCTGTGAGCTATCGTGCATGTATTGAGCCCACATTCTTCTGGGTTGTTGGTCTTTTATGAATTTTAAATTTATGTCAGACTATACAAAATGGTGCCACACTGGTGAAATTTGACCTGCATTGTATATGGTAAAATTATATTAGAAAAATTGAATTTCAAAATTTTAGGCACATTTTGTTGGTGAAGAATGCCTTCTGTAGGGTACTACAATCCCTTTGTTCTCTATTTTCAGGCACTGTTCCTCTGAGTGGAATGCCAGTAGCATCTTTAGAATACTTCACTGTGCTGGGATTTCTCCCTAGCCCTTGGGACTTCCTGATTTTTATTTTTTTACATTGTTTTTGATATTGTGTAAATTGTTATAGTGATTATATATTACACTTATAATAAAAATAATTTTTATTTCAGCATTTGTAGCAATCACACTGTTGGTCATAGAAACTTCAAATTTCACTAGTTGTTCAATGAAGATAACAAAACTATACTTTTGCAAATTTTGTTGTTTCAAAGCATGGTCGCATTTTAGTATCTTGGTCATTAAAATCTGAGTCCTAAATTTAGAACTTTATACAGACTGTTCTTATAAGTGAGGGTAAACCAACCTTTAATACATGTTTTTCAAATGGTTTCTTTAATTAAAATAATACTTCAGCAAAGATGGCATCCATAACATGTTTAGTTTTATAAGCCTCTAGTCTGAGAAGACAATTATCTTTTTTGGAGTATATTTTATAGGATCCACTCCAGTATGCTACCTTGAAATTGTTTTGTTTTGCTTCTGGAACAGGAAACTAATTGTTAGAAGTGATTTTGTTTCATTCAATGCTTTCCTCTCTTAATATAGATAAGTTTACATTTTGAAAATTGTCGTGTGTGTAATAACTTTTGAAATGTTGTAGTCTTAATTTAAAATATTTAGTACATTAGCATGCATTAAACCAAATTTCTGTAAAACAGTCTGTTTTGGGATTGAAAATTTATTTAATTTGTTTTCTCTATAGTCACATTGTTCCCACTGAAGGATATATGTAAGTTATTTTACTGATTCTTGTTTAAAAATGTATTGCAATGGATTTTATTATTTCAATGATATAAATATTTCAATATAAAATTCAGAATTTAGAATAGACAAAGTAGATTTGCTTACAGTTTTTAAAGATTTTATGTAAGTTTGAATCTTCATGTTTAGCAAAATTTATTTTATTATTTTATTCATAATTAATAAGAAAAACACAAAATAATAACAGAAATTTGTGACCTGAAAAAACATTTGATACTCAAACCCAGTAGACAGCAAATAAATATGAGGTATTTTTGTGCAGAGCGATAAATTATTACAGTGAAACACTATTAACTTCAAGCTCACACATCACAATTAAATGGCATAAAGCTCTTTCTGGTGCTTTCCCTGTGCTGAAAAAGCAACTGTTATTTCTTTATTCAGTTTTAGATGAGTTCTGATTTTTAATTAATACGAAGTCAAGAATCCCTTTAAAACACTCTATTCCCAGGATCGTGTTCTTTCAATTTCTAATGAAAAATAAACACTGGGTCTGCTAAGCCTGGTGCTAGGTTTAATTGGGACTCATTTAATTTTCTTTTTCCACAAACTCTTGGATCAAATATGTGATTTCACCACTGCTATAGAGGGTTTTCTATAGTATTTGTATGCACTTATATTAACTGAGTGTTTGTTCTATAAATTCTGCCTTACTTTTCCAACTTCATTCAAAATGTGAGAGAGGAAGGAAGAGTAAAACGGAGTTAGAAATCCAGGAGATAAATCCACCGGTAGATTAAATAGATCATTTTGCATTAAGGCCTAAGAAAAGAAAACTAGTTGGTGTGATACATTTCTCTGATGATTTAGAGGAAAAAAACAAGAGACAAAGGAAACATGGTTAGACATTGTCAACTAAAGTCATGGTAGTGAGGAAGGAAACGTCTCGGTCTTGTAAACCTCGAAAACTTAAAGTAGCTCGTGACTCCCAATAAAATTGGACTGACTACTTCTCGATATTTCTGTGTTTTTTAAATGTATATATATATATTTGGTTTTCTTATGATTGATATGTAATCTCACAAGTGGAAAAATTATTATTTCCCAAAGTAGAGGAAAAACTGCCCCCTCTCTCAGTGATAGATAGATAGCCAGAGATATAGATATCCTACTATTCGGTCCTTCTGAAGATTTATTAATTTTATATGCTCTCCACATGTGAGCAATTTTGGACACATTCTTTTGTTGCAGATATCCGTAGAGGGGAAGCACTGGGATGATCTCCCTATCCCTTAAAAACACTCTAACTGTCGCAGTATGTGGAAGGACAAGACATGCCATTCCAGTTTAAATTTTTTGAAGAAGAAGATTAGCCCTGAGCTAACATCTGTTGCCAATCCTTCTCCTCTTGTTTTTGCTGAGGAAGACTGGCCCTGAGCTAACATCCATGCCCATCTTCCTCTACTTTATATGTGGGATGCCTACCACAGCATGGCTTGCCAAGTGGTGCCATGTCTGCACCCAGGATCCAAACCCACAAACCCTGGGCCACCAAAGTGGAACATGCACACTTAACCACTGCGCCACCTGGCCAGCCCCAGTTTATAAATATTTTATTAAGAAAAATTTTAACAATGCAGAGAAGATGAATGAATGCCTACACCTATAGACCTATCCCCTAGATTCTAGAATTGACATACTGGTTTATCACATGTCGATCTACTCATATTTCTGTTCATTTTCCAGTCTATCTTATTTTTCTGATGCATTTCAAATTAAGTTGAGGATATAAACCCACTTCACCTCTACAGAGTTTCCCATGCATCCCTGCAGCTAGAATTCAATATTTGTTTATATGTTTCTTCATTTGTTTTGTTAGGGAAACTTTGTATACAGCGATATGTATAGATCTTAGGTGTACCATTCATGAGTTTTTGAGGAACGCATATATTGTATAATGGAAACTTTTATTGAGATAAATTATTACCATCTCCACAGAAAGTGTCCTCAAGCCTTTTCTCAGGCACTTTGATCCTACTTCCTCAAAGGCAAGGGCTCCTCCAGTTTTGTTCACCACACGTTAGTTTTGCCTATTCCAGAAAATCATAAAAATGGAACGATGCCATTTATTCTGTTATTTATAGGTGATTTGGATTGCTCATTTTACAGAATATTAAAAAGAGGCCAGAATTATCTGTGTTATAAAATATACCTATTATCACTATCTGGGTTAAGTGTTGTGATTTTATGAAAGTTACTATTCTTGATTACATTTGAAAAAGTTTTACCAGAAATATTCAGGTTTAACTGATGTCCTGGGACAATTTTAGAAAGTCGTTTTTTCTAGAAATTTCTATAAATTGATGATTTCAAATAAGTTTTCAAGTATGTTTATAGTAGTTTCTAATTTTCTCTTGTATGTTAACTGCTGATGTAAACATCATTTTATTCCAATTACATTTATTGAGTTGCTTGTGTTTTCAGAGTTTTTTTCTTTACAATATGTGTTTTATTCTGCACAAAATAATTTAAAACAGGTTTAAGTTCACAATTTTGAAAGTTCTTTCATTTACTAATTGCTACTTTTAATGATATATTTTCCCTTCTAAGTGATTTAGATTTATTCCTTTTATGTTCTAATTTATAAATTTGATATTGAATTCAGTATTGTTACCCTCTCTAATGCAGAGTGTCAGGCTGTGAATATCCATGAACATGTTTTGACTTAATTCTACATGCTTTGATATCTAGAATTACATTATTATTTAGTTCCAAAGATTTTCAAATCCCCACTAAGATATGATAGTCTCATGCATTAAAAGTACTTTTATTCATTTCTAAACTTGCCATGTTCTTAAATTTTTAAAATTTTCTTCTTTGATTTATTGATTTCTCACTTAATTGTTTTGTAGTCAAAGAATATGCTTTGATGATAACAATTATTAGAAAGGTATAATCAATCTGAAAAATCAATCCAAGATCTTAAATAATCTGATTTGGAGCTATGGGATTCAGGACACGTATTTGGGACCATGAGGGCATCGTCCAAGTATTTTGAGCCATGTCACCCTGAGTAAGACCTCTCTCTTCTTATCCTAATGTTAGCCCACTTTCTGCTTTAGGGGCTTCCCACAAAGACTCTGTGGGAATTTCTGTGGGAAATCCAAGTCTCTGGCCAATTGAAAATATAGTCATTTTCTCCAAATATTGCAAAGATTTTACATTTTGCTTTACAATTAGCATTTTAACATAATAGAAACAATATATAATAATTATAACAAACTAATCTCTCTTATAAATTGAGTCTGGTCTATTTTAGACAAACATATAGATCCTAATCAATTTATAACTTCAATTATTCTTATTTCTTGATATTTAAAAAACAGAATATTGTGTTTCTCAGTCTTACTTCTTATGTCACTCTATGTGTCACTCCACGTTTGTCTTCCTGTGTTGCATCTTATATGGGGTTATTTTCCATAACAGTTTCTGTTTCCCTTCCATATATTTTTTGAACCTTGTCAACTCATTTTTCACCTTCTTTTGTTGTCAATCAGGAGTCTCATATATCTGTTATTTTATTTATTTTTATTTAATTAATTTATTTATTTTTATTAATTATTTTTGAGGAAGATTAGCTCTGAGCTAACATCCACTGCAAATCCTCCTCTGTTTGCTGAGGAAGACTGGCCCTGAGCTAACACCTGTGCCCATCTCCCTGGATTCTATATGTGAGACGCCTGCCACAGCATGGCTTGATAAGTGATGTGTAGGTCTGCACCCAGGATCTGAATGGGCAAACCTCAGGCCCCTGAAGTGGGACATGTGAACTAACCGCTACGCCATGGGGCTGGCCCCATGTATGTTTGTTTTAAGACAATTCTTATATTTTTACAATAAATTCTTTCAATCAGTGATGCCTTGTTTTTTTTTTTAGTGAAGAAGACTGGCCCTGAGCTAACATCTGTTGCCAATCTTCCTCTTTTTTTCTCTTGAAAGCCCCAGTACATAGTTGTCTATCCTGGTTGTAAGCTGTTCTAGTTCTCCTATGTGGGATGCTGCCACAGCATGGCTTGCTGAGTGGTGTGTAGGTCTGCACTCAGCATCCAAACCAGATAACCTTGGGCCGCTGAAGTGGAGCACGCGAACTTAACCACTAGGCTACGGGGCCAGCCCCAGTGATGATATGTTTGACCTTGATTTTCATCTGATTGGGAACAACATTTTTAGAGGTTAGGGGATGGGGCTAGCTTTCTTTATGTACAAATTTTTCATGTTCTTTTGTATCTTTGTATGCATCTTTTACTGCTTATGTGTATATGTAACTGTTACGTCTGTGCTGAGGCATTGATCTATATTGTTTTTGGTAGAGCATGATTTTAACTTTAGTTCCTAGTATATTCTTATGATGGAGTGGGAGATCTCCAGTAGCTTAAAAAGCATCTATTTGCATCCACTTATCAAAACATATATTGTCGATTTATGCAGAGGGCCAATGTGATGGTTTTGCCAATTGACACGCGTTACTCTTCTGAGTATAAACTCAATTACACAGAAAGTAAGCACAAGATGTGGTCTGGTTCCTTATGGGATTTCTTTGGGACATACTTATGTCAAAACTGTCTATGTAATCTGTCCGCTATAAACCCACTTCTCACTAATGTATCAGTGACTCACTAAGTCCGCAGGAATTAACATTACTTCAGAAACAACGTCCTATAATTCTATGGCCTGATCACATCCTTTTGTTTTAGTGCAAAGCAAACACGGACTGAAATTTCCTTTAGACAAAGCTAAAGGGAAGATTAAAATCACATACTTCCAACATTTGTATGGTTCTCGTCAAGGAAATCAAGTATCAGCTTTATTCAATATCATACGCCCAGTTTCCTCTATTGTTAATATCTTACATTTGGTACGTAAGATGGCGCATGGTAAATGTACTATGGTACATTTGAGACAACTAATGAACCAACATTGATGCATCATTATTATTTGCTAGGGTCCTTACTTTATTTGTCTATCATTAGTTTTTATTATTGTCCTTTTCTTTTCTGTTTCAAGATGCCATCCAATATACCACATTGCATTTCATTGCCATGTCTCCTTAGGGTCCTCTATGCTGCGAACTTTCTCAGCAGAAAGTATCTTGTTAGTAGTTATATTGGCTACGTATATCACAAGAAAATGTCACTCCAGAGATAATATCCCCAAAAGCCTTATAATTTCTTCACCTAAATTATACTGAAGAATTTCTGACATTGCCACTTAATGTAGTACCTGTAGCTATTGAGGCCAGGTCTTAGTCAAGTAGCCTAGGAAGTAAGTAAAACCATTCACAGCTGCTAGACCTACCCCACTGTATCTGGATGCCTGCACATATTTAAATAAGTCCTTTCATGCCTAGTCATGCCATTTCCTTTTTAGTAGAACACCCACAGAATCTGTTAATACAGAATCTAATACCACACATTTTCCAGATCCCCACTCCCAGTATTATTCACCTAAATGCTATCAATCTTTTGGTGGGAAACCTTGTGCTTTCACTGTAATCAAATATGGCAGAGATGACACTGTTCCAGTTCCATGATATGCCTTCTGAAGCCATAACAGTTTCCAGCTTTTGCACTCTTGGAAACCCTGAGCTATTATGTAAGAATTACAATGACATTGCTGATGAGAACACATAGAAAGGTCCCAAGAAGAGGCCGTCTGGACATAGCAAAGCGGGTGTGAGACTGAGACTCGGGCATTCAATGTCTTGCTGAGCCCCATCTATGAGCCTTCCCCAACAAGACTTCAGATACATGAGTGAAGCCATCTTGGAGAAACCATCTGACCAGTAGAGAAGAGTGCAAAGACACCCAGCTGGAACCTGGTAAAACCACAGGTTTATGAGAAATAATGGTTTTATTAAGCCACTAGTTTCTGGGGAAGTAGGTGACCCAGCAAGAGATAACCAAAAAACCACACACTGTCAGCCATGGCACAGGCACATGACCAGTCTTGGCCAATTGTTTGCCAAATTCAATATGGGAGGGGATTTCACCAAAGTGTGAGTATTGGGAGGTGTGGTTCAACAGAATTGTGTTTGAAAACTAGCTAATACAAGTGGAGAGAAAGACTGTTTCCCCCTTTCAGCTTTCACCTAGACCTAAAACATGAGGACCTGCAAAAAAGGGGAGAGAATTCTAATTTTGAGTAAGCATGATGTGGCAAATACTACATTACAGAACCCTGCCCTGAGAAGTACAGGTGCCCCTTCTGGATAATATTTCTAGGATATAATCCTGAGTGCAAAAACAATATTTTTTAAATAGTCGATCACTCCCTCTGTTATCCAGGTAATTTTGTCCAGATCCAAGAATTACCCCTTTTTCCTGCTAATTTCTGTAGCATAATGGAAATTTCTAATTTTTAGGGAGACTGTTTTAACAATTCCAGAGCCAGCTGTCCCAAAATGTTAGCTGAATCCCCAAATTCTTGTCTTGTCATGTATTCATTCTTCTACTCTGCCAGTAAAAATGTACTTGGTGATGATGGGGTTTCAATATGAATTTGATAAGGATTATGGAAATTCTTCCTGAAACATCGCTTATCCTTCTGTAAGATGCTTGAAAGAACAAGAAATATTTAATTAATATCTGGAAGATATATATCCCACATCTAGGCATCAGTGTTAAACTCTAAAAAAATTCCAACCAAGATCTTGCCACCCTCCCTAAGTTCCAAGACTCTCTAAGACAAAAAACTGAGGTCAATATCCAAGGACATAATACCTTGTTTAAGAAAAAAGGAGGAAATAAGAAAGAATATCAATTTGCCATAGAGACACAGGAATGGGATTATTTTTTATATAAAGTTTCTTGAGAAGCATAAAGTAGAAGGAACAAAAGAGGCCTGTGACCTTTCAACACAGAGAAGTGAGAGTTAAAAAACACGATCCAATTCAGGAATCTACTCATTTAGGTGTGCTTTGCCTCTTTTCTGGGCTGAAGGAGTGATGATACAGGACAAGAGAGAGAGGATATGGAGGAGAGAAAGAACTATCTGTTGGGCTAATCCTTTTTAAGACCACAATCAGCTGTACAAAGACAACTTTGTTTTTTTATCCAAAATTCATCTGGTTTTCCTTCTTAGTCTCCATCAACATAGTAATGAGAAACATAATCAATATGGAATCCACTCAGGTGATAAAAGTAATAAAAACTGCCTTTAGAAAAACAGTCATTGTGTTAAAGCAAAGTCTTCTATTTTTCATAAGTTTGGGAATTGACTTGTACAATTATTTGTTGTAAAAACTACTGAAAAAAGTGAAGAGATAATCTGTAAATATGTAAATTATACTGCTGGATTTTCATATTTCCTCCATACTCATGTTTGTTCTGCTGTAAAATGTACTTTCCAGTTTCCCTCTCCAGCCTGTCTCATATTGAAACTTCCATTTGAATGCATCTTACACAAATATTCCAACTAAAACATTTATCTTATGGAATGAATGACAGTGAACCTGAGGAGTATTATAAAACTAAAATCAAACCTGATTACACAGTTTAAAACATCAGTATAATAAGCAAAATGAAGACTTTCTGAGCCAAAACTACTTAGTTCTAGATGAGAAATTTGTTTTACGAATACATAAATTTTTAACATACTCATTAAATATGACTGAAAAACAAACATTTGATGTGTAAAGTCTAAGAATTGATGACTAAATATGACTGACAATGAGAAAAATGATGATATATTGAGATAGAGCTGTAGAGAATTAATGACAATGTGTAAACCAAACTAAATTATAATACCTGTCGACCTGCACTCGAAGAATCAAGAAAATTGAAGCCATTGGAATTTTAATTAGCCTCAAAATATATAAGCATTTAAAAAAGAGATGATG
This sequence comes from Equus quagga, assembly GCF_021613505.1. Classification (NCBI taxonomy): domain Eukaryota; kingdom Metazoa; phylum Chordata; class Mammalia; order Perissodactyla; family Equidae; genus Equus; species Equus quagga. The sequence goes on from NC_060275.1 coordinate 104,038,445, forward strand.
CTTTAAATTATTTTAACCATTTCATAGTAGGATATCAGACAAAAATTGCAGTGCATTTCTCAGTCATTTCCTGATCCTTGGATGCCAGTTTTAATAATGTGTGTGCTTGAATTCCTTTGTTCCAGCGTGGCTTCCTGATTCCCAATCTTCCTGATGGTGGCAGGCAATAGCATCCCTAGAGAGTCAGCTTTGTGGTGTTCCAGAAGTCATTTCTATAGTAACAACCTAGAGCCTGTGTGTCCTACCTGGTATAGACTGAATTGTGTGCTCCCAAAAGTCATATGTCAAAGTCCTAACCCCCAATACCTCAGATTGTGACTGTATTTGAAGAAAGGACCTTTAAAGATGTAATTAAATAAAAATGAAGTCATTTGGGTGGGCCCTAATGCAATCTAACTGGTGCCCTTACAAGAAGACATTAGTACATACAGAGATGTACCAGGGGCACGCATGCACAGAGTGATGGCCACGTGAAGAGGCAGCAAGAGGACAGCCATTTGCAAGCCAAAGAGAGAGGCCTTGGATGAAAGCAACTCTGCCAGAACCTTGATCTTTGACTACCAGCCTCCAGAATTATGAGAAAATAAATCTATGTTGTTGAAGCCACATAGTCTGTGGTATTTTGTTATGGCAGCCCTAGCAAACTAATACACAGACATTCCTAAGATTGTTAATCTAAATTTTTGTACTTAACTCTATCTGGTAAAATACATAGACTGCTTATTTTCCCTGTATTGAATACTGATTGACACAATATTTAAACATAAAATGAGGTAACATATCCTTAAAATTGGGAAACTGGGATTGCTTATCTGAACCGGTCGGGTTTGAAGGCAAAGATGATTCTGTTCCTCTTGGAAATGAGAATTAATAGTGTACGACACAATACAAAACAGTTAAATTACCACAAAAGTAGCCTACTGAAGACAATAACTTTGGCAGAGTGAGTGGCCACTGTGTTTGACTACCATAGTTTGAATGAGGAGTTCAGGTGAAGTGGGAACACTGGTGGTGTCTTAAAGTACCAAGAGTTGAAAAATAGAAAAATAGCAATCTCAGGACTTAAAACATCATTTGAAGAAATGTTAAGTTAAATAAGTAAATCATGAAAGAGAATATTTGCATGCCCCATAAGATGAAAAGTTGCTCAGCATCATTTTTCATTAGGAAAATGTATTTTAAGCATATTTTAAAGTAAAATGAAACAAAAATTGTAATGCTAATAAAAGTAAAGTAAATGGTACCAGAATAGCTTTATCACAATAAATAAAATAAAACTGAATAATATGCATTACGCAACAGCTTCTGGTTAGTGAATGACAGGCACCGCAAGGCTACAATCCCTGAGAGAAGTGAAACTAATGAGGTGAGTCCCACGATGGTATGGCCCGTGGCCTGTGACACTTTTCCCACTGAGAACCTGGGAGCTGCAGTCCAGGTAGAGCGGTGCAGCCTCACTGAGCTGAAAACTTTCTATTCCTTCCTATTCTAATTGTTGCCTTTGTATCCAACATCTTTTTACATGTTTCCAGAGAATCCTATGTTTGTCCTTTCATAACACTACTCACAACTGTTAATCCCTATGTGACACTGGTCTTCTTTTCTAGCCTGGATTGGGTACCTTTCAATCATTTACATTGAGAAATATAAGTGCACTTACTCAGGCTCAAGAAAAGTTGCTTTCACAGAAACGTTAAAGCAGTTAAAAAGTTTCAGCCAATCTTGGCACCAGAAAAACCCACCAAAAACAAAAACCCAATCCCAAATTAGTAGTTATCCCATAACTGAACAAACGTCAATTGTTTCTCAATTGTTATGAAGGACACATATCCAAATATTTTGAAAAGATAAATCTAGTTTATACTCTTCTCAAGGTTTTAAATTAAACAAATATATGCAGCAAAATTTTAAATTTAGTGATGAAAATCAATTGCTATGAAAGATATTTGTTGCCTGATTCATATGGAGTAGAAAATGTTTGAGTTCATTTATTCATGCTATAAATACTTACATGAAAGCATATCACATCGACTTCCATCACAATTTTATATTCCAAAAATGATCAAGCACTCTTCCATTTCTGGGAGATATAAATGTTCTAGAAAGCCCGATTTAATTTCATCCTGTATGTGTAGCAACAACTTAAACATTTTGAAGTTGTGTAAAGAGTACTAATAGATAAAACTCATACTTGTAAGGCATATTTTAAGTATTCTCAATACAGTTGAGATTGTTTGGCATAAATATATATTCATGATTTTAAGGAAATAATAAAATGAGCTATTTATGCTAAACAGAATTCCAAACTTAGTATTGCTAAGCAAACATACAATGAATTACCCAAGACTTGATTAATTTTTAAAAGTTAATCTTAAAAAATAAAGTTGGTTTGAATACTTCTCTGTGGCAATTCTAGTGGTTTTCCCCTGTCCTCATTACTTCATAGCAAAGTCCAAGCTAGAAATGTAAAAAGTATAGCATAGAAAATATCCAGACCGGATTGTTTTGAATGGTTATAGATTTCATTACACACAAAGTTGTGTAAGAAGATGAATGGAAAACCGTAAAGACTTGAAGGACAATCATGGAGTGGATGCTGGCTTCTCCCTTAAGTTCTCTGGGTGTTTTACACAATTAATACATTAAGAATTTGTATATACTATTTGAACGCCAATTGTTCTATGGTAAATTAGCTCATTTTGTGTCCTTGCATTTAATTCAGTTTAATGCAATTAAATTTAATAAATTTTATTTTTTCATTCTCTACTACACGCCAGGCTATTAGGTGCAGAGAGATGGAAAAGGAAATAAGGTATTTCCTTGTCTTCAAGAACTCTCTCTCAAAAGAGATTGTTAGACCAAAAAGAAAATCTTCCAATGAGTACTTCGTTCTCTATATTTGTTTTTATTTCCCACATGTTATAGACTGAATTATGTCCCTCCTCCATAAATTTATATGTTGAAGACCCAATACCCAGGACCTCAGATGTGACTGTATTTGGAGAGAAGACCTTTAAAGAGGTGAGAAATTTAAAATGAGGCTGCTAGGGTGGGCCTTAATTCAATCTAACTGGTCACCTTATAAGAAGAGGTGAAATTTGGACACAAAAGAGAAACAAGGGACACACACACAGAAAAAAGTCTACGTGAGGACACAGCAAGTGTTACCCGGGCCCCTGGCCCCATAAGACATTAACCAAAAACCTGCTCAGAACAAACTTACCACATTCTCTTAAGCTTCTAGGAAGCCTCAAGAAGAGGAAAGAGAAGATGGCTGAGACATATAGTTGAAACCAGTTAAAACAGGTTGAAGGAAACATGGCAGTCTGACTTGACCTGACATAGACCCTGCAGCTCATTCTATGCTCCTTGGGATATATTGCCCTGCTACATAATACACTCACCAGCTCCATGACGGTCTACAATCGCCATGGCAATGGCAGGAGATGACTAAATAAGGAAAGAAAAGAGGTGGCACCCTTGTTCCCCCTAAAAGCCTGCCTTATTCTCTGAATACTATGAATATTCTTCCCCTTTATTATCTCGAGCCCTTGTAACAGCTGTTTATTCACCTTAAGAACTGAGAAATTGATTTATGAGCATAGTTCCCACTCCTTTTTTGGCCATTGAATAAAAGCTTGCAACATTGAATGCTCAACTCTGGTTTCATTTCAAATCCATGACACTGAATGACTAAGAAGACTCCGAGGAAGGAACAGATTGTGGGTACGAGGCCCACCCCAGGCCCCTCCTTGGAGCTCCCCTGAATGTGGGTCCAAGTCCCACCGGAATGAGGTGAAATTGATAACACAAGTAGGCAGCTAGATGCGAGCCAAGGAGAATGGTCTCCTTAGGAGAAACGAAATCTGTTGACACCATAATCTTGGGATTCTAGCCTCCAGAATTGGGAGAAAATAAACTTCTGTTTTTTATGGCACACAGTCTGTGGTATTTTGACATGGTAGCACCAGCAAACTAATACACCAGATTACAGCTCATTTCTTAAAATGTATACATTTATTTAACATATGTTTGAGAACCTACTTCTCACTGGATTCTCTACAGTATCAAAGCAATGAACAAGAAAGGCATCATCTCTGAATGATAAATTTTAACATCTAATCAGTGTGAGAAAGACAAATAGTGAATAAATAATGATAGTTTTGATAAGTGTGAAAAATCTTTGTACAGTCTATTGTAAGAACAGACAATAGGAGACCTAAATAAAGTTTATCATGAGAGTTTTCACTTATGGAGTTATTTCAAATCTATTCAATACCTAAAGTTTTGGGTTTGGTAGCTAAGGGAGGTGGCAGAGAAGGAAGAAAGCATTTCTTGTGGAAGGACCCACTGAGTTTTTATCAAACTGAAACCTAGTTAGAGAAACTGACACAGACAGATTGAGGAGAAAACTGGAGGAACAAAGCTGAGAGGAAGGCAGGGGTTGAAATAAGAATGGTTGGGTAGGTCATGTTTATCCTCAATATATTCAAACATCAGAGAAGTGGTTTTCAACAGAGCAGAGTGAATTTTTTTCCAGTTTGTTTGTTTATTTTCACAGTTTTGTTGAGGCACAATTTACATACCCCAAAAAATCTCCCCCTAAGGTATTCAGTTTGATGAGCTTTGGCAATTTTATATAGTCGTAAAACCACTGCCATAACTGAGATATTGAGCATACCAGATGCTCCAAAGAATTCCCTCCAGACCCTTTGTGGTTGACCTTCTCTGCTTTTCCTGTACCACACAGCTACTTATTTCTTATCAGTTTTATTTTATCACTATAAGCTTCTTTCCCTTAGAATTTCATATAAACAGAATCATATAAATTAAATATACTCTGTTGTGTTCAACTGTTTTCACATAGCATCTTTTAAATATGTCCAAAATTTTGTTTGCTTGTTTGTTTTCTGATTAGCTCTATATAGTATATGTATGCACAATTTGTACGTCCATTTACTAGCTGATGAGTATTTAATTATTTCCAGATTTTAGCTACTAGGAATAATGCTGCTATGAACATTCTGTGCAATTCTTTGTTTGGATACATGTTTTCTTTTCTCTTGGATATCTGTCTAGGTGCATATTTATACTTTGGTAAAATAGTTGACAAATGTTATAATTGATATGCTGTAAGAGGTTATGACAAGGAAGAAGTCAAATATAGCTCATAATTTTCTGTCTTGAAAGAGTGAATGAAGATGGCATTGGTGTTTTCTGAGATGGAAGAAAGTTTGAAGAAGAAAGTTGTAATTTGTAGTTTGAAATCTTGAACTTGGGATTCTATCATACACCCAAGTGAAGATATTGAATGTTGAGTTGAATAAAGATTCTACAGGTAACAAAAGTATTCTTAGCTAGAAAGTACAGATATTGTAAGAGTAGAGAGGCAAATAAAATTCATGGGATTGAGCAAGGTTGGTGATCAGCAAACTATGGTCTAAGAGCCAAGTCATCTATTTTTTGTAAATTAAATATTTTTAAATCCCACTGGTTTATGCATTGTCTATGGCTGCTTTCAGACTGCAACTCAGAATTAAGTAATTGAGATAAAGAACTGATGGCACACAAAATTTAAAATATTTACTCTCTGACCCTTTGCAGAGAAAAGTTTGCTGACCCCTCAACATGATTATCAAGAGAATATAGAATTAAAAGAAAAGACAGTAAGAAAGTGTAGACTAGAGGGCTAAGAATATTCTGCACTTAAAAATAAGATGAGGACAGGAATGTAAACAAAAGATCCAGAGAAGTGTGCAGAATATAGGAAGAAAATAATTAGGAAAGTATGCTGTTACAGAGTCCAAGGAAACAGAGTTTTAAGGAAGAATGAGAGAACAACTGAAACCAAGAAATATGACCATTGAAAAAAATGAGTATACGGAGGTCATTGATAGACTTACAAGGACAAGTGTGATAGAACAATACAAATCCAATGATGTTGAGTCGGATTGGGAAGAGGGTGTTAGAGCAGGTGTCAACTGTATTCGATTGGTTATGGCAGTGGGAAGAAAGATGATTGAGTTGCAGTCCAAGATCTTTTTGTCTATTCTCTAGCATAGATTAGGGATCATTTGCTGTGTTCTAGATGGACTGATCTGAGGGGATGATTATAGCCAACCAGTGTACAATGTACTTCAGTACCCGACGGAGAATGGTAGGGAGTTATCAGCAAGCAAATGTACATCTTGGTTGGTAAAGTGATACTTTAGAGGAGGACACTGACATATAGTGAAATAACAAAGTGAAAAATGAGAAAGAAAAGTAGACCCTATGGTGGCATCATTTATTTGGGAATTCATGTTTGAATGGGTTTAAGATGTAGAGTACTTTGGCGTTTATTGCGTATAGTTTGATCTTGAGCAAATGTGCACTTTGCTTAGTTTTAATTGGTCATACTACATGGAAATATTTAAAACTTCCAAGACTCTACTTCATAGTCAATACTAAGTAATAACACATTTCATGAGGACAAGAAATCTCAGCTTTAAATAAGTAATGTTGGGAAAAAGGTTGTTAATCCTGACCAAATTGTTTTACCTCTTGAGTGCCCTGTGAAAAAAATAAATGGCTCATAAGAACTAAATATTGATTATTGTGGCTAGAATAAATTCACGCATTTTACCCTCCACATTATCAGACATGATGAAGGTTGTTCAGGAATTCCTACAGTCTAAACGAATTGGTATGCTCACACAGACTTGTTAATGCTTCCTATTTTATTCTAACTTTGGAAAGAAAAGAAGTAAAATTCACTTTTTATATATAGTATTGTAGTATACATCACCATTCTCCAATTTAAACAGGGTATCCAAATTCTCAAGAATATTGAATCAATCTCTTGAAACCAGATTTCAGTTTGATCACCATCAAAATAAAATTGATTCATTATAGTGATGGATGATATCATGATGTATTTCGTTTTAAAGAAATAAGCCAAGAAAGAACTTTAAAATGTGAAGCCACTTATTACTCGCTGAGATGGTTAATTAACATGGTTGAAGTAGAAGGCCAAGTACAATGGGTAAATTTGGGGAATAACTTGATCTGAGACCTAAGATATTTATTGATGAGATACTTAACATCACTTAATGGCGAGACATTTAACAGCAAGAAACGAGATGATAATGCCCAAAGATTTTCAACAAATCGTGATGGACCAATCTATTCAATTGCCAACTCCTAGTGTTACATCTATGATCAATGAAACTGGCAAAGTACAACAGCCCATTATGAGACTTGAACAAAAGGCCTCCTGAGTTTTCTAGAAAAGACCCTAGAGTCCTAGGAAACATCTTTTCCTGGTTTGATAGTGGTTGAGGCTCTTGGCTATGTTCATTCCTCTAGGTAGGCCTTGTCCTACTGCTTGGGACAGTTTTAATCATAATCCTTGTTTGCTGTTGCCCTAGGCAGTTTAACCAACTATTCTCAGAGCCCCTTAATGTTCCACTCATTTGAGTCCCTGTTGGGCTAGCTTATGTTACTCACTCAGGCCCTGAAGGATCAAGGGTTGGAGTTGAGGAGTCTGGTTCTAGCCCCAAATCCTGTGTGATCTTTCAGGCCTGACCATAGGCAATTACCAGATTCTGCCTGGTAGACCTCATGAGGTGGCAAGAAGGGGAGAAGCTGCCCTCTCCACACCAGACTAGGTGCACAGCCAGTGCAGTATCTAGGAAGAGATGCAGTCAAGGACTCAAGTCCCCCAAGCCAGCCATGCACGCACACATCTACATTCCTAGCCTAGGCACTCCCATTTGGGAAACAATCAAGAGTCTTATCTAAGGTACTTTCTCCACTCTGACTCAGTAATTTTTCAGTAAAGACTTTACAAGGAAAGAAATCTGCTGAGCAAAAGCTATCATGAACATAGACCAAAAAAATTACAAGATGCTAAAAAATTGGATTCAACAAACTATTGAAAGAAACATACAATATAGCAAGGTATGACTTTATTTCAGGTATGTAAGGATGGCTCAACATTTAAAATTCACTCACTGTATCAACTATGTTAATGGTTAAGAAAGAAAAATCATACAAGGGTATCAACTGATGCATAAAAATCTTTTGACAAAGTCCAACACCCATTCATGATAAAAACTTTCAGCAAACTAAGAATAGGGGAAGACTGCCACAATTTGACAAAAAATGAATCTGTAAAAACCTACAGCTAACATTATACTTAATGGTGTGAAACGAGTTGATATCCTCCCAAAATTTTTGACAAATGGAGCTGGAACAATAGATCATCCATATGCAAAACAAATTCACCTATGTAGAAATCTTACACCTTACACAAGCATTAACTCAAGGTGGATTATAGACAAATGTAAATTACAAAAACATTAAACTTCTATAGGAAAACAGGAGAAAAATTATGTATTCTTAGGTTTTCTGATGAGTTTTTAGTTACAATACCAAAAGCAGGGTACGTGAAAGAAAAAAAATCGTTTAGTTGGAGTGTATTAAATTAAAAACTTCTGCTCTATGACAGACACTATCAAATGATGAACAGACAAGCCATAGACTAGCATAAAATATTTTCAAAAACACATATTTCATAAAGATTTGTATCCAAAATATATAAAGAACTCTTAAATGTCAACAATAAGGAAACAGACATCCCAATATAATAGTGGGGGAAATTATGAACAAACACTTCATCAAAGAAGATCCACAGATGACAAATAAGTATATGAAAATATGCTCAACATTATTTACAATGAAATACAAATTAAAACGACAATGAGATAGCACTCTACAATATTTTGTATGTGCAAAACCAAAAAACTGACAATAACAATTAATAGCAAGAATGCAGAACAAGAGGAATGCTCATTCATTACTGATGGAAAAGCAAAATGGCAGAATTACTTTAAACATTTTGATAAAGCTAAACATAGTCTCACCAAATTATCCTGGAATTGTGCTCCTAGGTACATACTGATTGATTTGAAAACGTGTCCACATAAAAACTGTATACCAATGATTATAGCACCTTTATTCATAATTGCCAAAAATTGTAAGCAACAAAATATCCTTCAGTAGGTGAAAGAATAAATTAACTGTGGTAGAACCATAAAATGGAACACCCCATTCAGCAGTAAAAAGAAATGAGCTATCAAGCCATAAAAAGATGTGGATGAATCTTGAATGCATATTGCTAAGAGTAAGAAACTAGCCTAAAAAGCCTACATACTGTAGAATTCCATTTATATGACATTTAGCAAAAGGGAAAACAACAAAGATAATAAATAAATAATAGGATTTGCGGAGGATCAGTGTGGGAATAGGTAATGCACAGAGGATTATTTAAGACAATGAAACTATTCTGTATAATATTGTAATGGTGGAAACATATCATGATGCATTTATCTAAACCCAGCAAACTTTACAGCACAAAGAGTAAACCTTAGCATATACAAATTAGTAAAAATAATTAAGGAGGTCAGATGGAATTAGGAATGTGACCAAAGAATTTAACTAAATTACAAATCTACAAAACAACCTTATTGAAAGCGATGAGAGATAAAATTCCTCAATTCCTGGCCCAAATAACTTTGGAAATGAGTGAAGTCTGTAATACTAAAGACAAAAGGAACTACACATAAGAATTATTCTCTAGTTGATAAAATTATGCTCCCTGGATATTTGGCTTAACAATTCTGAAACCACTATAGATGTGTACAGAATTGAACAATTAAGTAAATGGATGACATGTGGTGTGAGCCAGGCTTCTTAATGTTGAAGTAGGAAGTCTCAGAGAAGCAAGAAGAGAAGGCTACAACAATCTATGTGGTGATTAATTAGAGTTTGAGATATCAGTATGAATTCAGGTTTAGGTGAATTAGATTTATATCTGTATTTCTCTACATCTATCAATATCTATTAATCTACCTATCTATCTCTATTTCTATTACATATCTGAATTTCTAATATATAGTTATGTGCATATATATAGTATATATACTTATAGATAAGTGTATACACATAGGTTAGTACATATACACATATTTCCTTGCCCTACTGGCTGGGAAATCCTAGTAGTGACACCCCAGGTTCAATGAGCACACTTAGCAACAGATATTGGTTTCTAATACTGTTCCGTAATAAAATAAATTAGTCAGGGCCCTTGGAGGGAAGGCCAATTCTAGGATTCGGGCAGGAAATAAATACGATAAGCTTGGAACAACTTGCACTGCCAGAGTAAGTAAGTGCCCATGGGAGGGAACAAAAATCAAAACTAGAAAATTTGTGCAAACAAAATAAATAGAGTAGTATTGCTTTGTAATCTTTAATATAAAATACATATCCAGGAGTCCATATGGTTATAAATAAATAAATGGTGGATAATAGACAAATATCCCATACAAAAACATTCTAACTAATTTATTTAGATTCTCCACTCTCAAGGAGGTGAAGCATAGCTTCCTACTTCTTAAATGTGGACAGTGCATAATAACTTTATTCCAAAAAGTGTAATATGGAAAAAGGAGGCAAAAAGATTAATTGAAGAGAGGAGAAACCTGACAAATTCTAGGTTACCAGGGTTAACATCAGAGATAAGCCATGTTTATAATATGCACCCTCGACATGATGAGGTGACAATGGCACTTCTGTGGTTTTCCTTTCCAAAATCCATAACCCCAGCCTAGTCATGGGAAAAACAGCAGATAAATCCCTACTGAGGACCATTCTACAAAACGTTTGATCAGTTTTCTTGAAAACTGTCAAGTTCAACAACACGAGAAGAGTCTTTTTCACTGTCATAGCTGAGAGGATCTTAGGGAGACACAACTCCTAAATGTAATACAGTACCCTAGATGGGATCTTGGAAGTGAAAAAGGTAAGTAAGTAAAAACTAAGTAAATCTGAATAAAGAATGAATTTTAACTAACAATAATAATTAGTTTATCAATGGTGACAAATGTACTATTCTAACGTAAGATGTCAATAATAGGAAAATCTGAGTGTGGGATATATGAGAACTCTTTGTACTATCTTAGCATTTTTTTCTTTGTTAATCTAAATCTATTGTATAATGAAAAGTTTAATGAAAAAGAAGACACAATCTATATATACACATCCTAAAAATTAGAATGTACTTAAAACAAATATTAATAAACTGTCTCAGTCTGCTATTCAGAAATCCATTACATTTTAAAACATTCCTTCTTTCTGGAAATATACAAAATGGAAGCTATGCTAAGGCTATCCCTATGGGTTTTTCACTATCACTATCAGAATACAAAATCTGAGTTAGCAGACAGTACATTGGGGTGGGGAGTAGGAAAACATTGTGGTCGACTGAAAGGAAGCACACAGACAGATTAAGAAACCAGAAAAAGGAATTATCACTAACTCCTTATCAGACTTAGCTTCACAAAGCAAGATAATGATTTTCTTAGCCATATCTCTTAGATGTGGTGCTGCGTTATGTTCAAAGTCAGGAAAAGCCCAAGATTTCATTTCCACTGAAAAGGAGAATCTAACTGAAGCCAAATTATAAGATTTACCCCAAAACCACTTGAATCATTTGGATAAAATACTTTAACCCGGGTTTCTTGATGATGCCTTTCCTGATTAATAGCAGTTGAATTTATCATTTCTGTAGCACTTTCTTAGTTGTGTTTATCACAATCATTCTCTTATAACCTTGAAAGAAATACTACCTTAGAACTAGGCTGTATGGTTTATGAATGGCAGTGAGCAGCTGGTACATTATGTGGCCGTGAACCAGGAGGACATCTTTTATGGACAACTGCAATGGGTACAGAGACAAAGGCATCACCACTGTCTGCTCCTATGTCAGATTCTGCTTTGTTCATAGACCACACGTGAGTGTGGATAGATCATTATACAACTGGCTATTGAAGGGATCATAGTAATGTCCAAAAAGGTGAATGTTAGTGTGATATAATGGTTGAAGATCAGTGATGATTTGTTTTTTCTGGAACTTCAGAAAAGAAATGATTGGAAGCCTTTTCCGCATACTGATTGAAACGCATCCTGAAACACATCACTGAAGAGGATAAGTCAACAACTGCCCGGGTGAAACATTACTTGAAGGTGCATATAATTTACTTGAATTTTACCATCATCACAAGTACTCAGCACTTTTGATGACTCAGCCATCACTGGCGCCAGTGTAGTAAGATGTCTTGGGGCCATAGAAACTGGATTTGGTATGGACGGGAACTGGAAAGGATTTCTCTGGAGGCTCACTGTGGCTCTCATCAGGACTTGTTAACTTAGACAGAGACACAAGAGGGAGCTATTTTCAAGGAAACTGGCCATGCTCAACCTAAACACCTGGAAAGAGCAAGAAAAAGTCTGATCAAATTAAAAGATAGTGATCAGGTGAGGTGGTGGCTCAGGATATATGTGTGGGAAAATTCTGACCAGCTTAAAATATGGTTAGCCATCACTGATACGTGTTGGCAAACACTCAACCTTATTTATCATGACAATACGTCAAACCATTGAGTTAAGGTTTTGGAATCTGCACCTCAAAGTCTCAAAATTTATGTGATGCTTTTGCTTTGAATGCTAAATTGTTGCCTGTCATGAATTCTTTCTTAAAACTAAGACAACTTAAAGTAGGGTGGTGCCTGTTTTGTGTTGTGAGTTTAATTGCGAATCTGAACCCAAACCACTGCAGGAGGTTGAGCAGAGTGGATAGTAGAGCTTCATAAATGAAAATAAATCCACGGCCAAGGATCCATCAATACCATACCAAGTACGATCACTTAGACCATAAATTATATTGAAATCTTCCTCTTTTTTTAATCTAAGCCAAATTTTTAGAGAATCATAATATGTATACTGAAATGTGTACAGATCATAAATATACACAGGGATGAATTTGCATAAATTAAATTTTCCTGTGCAACCAGCATCCAAATCAAGAAATATAATATTTTTAGCATAACAGAAACCTTTCAGTCATTATCTCCTTCCAAGACAGCCCTTCTTCTGACTGCTAATAGCATTGATATTTTTTTGGCCATTGCTCATCTTTTGCCATTCCTTTATAGTGGAGATAATCTTAATCAAAAGAAGACCATTACAAAAGATTGTGTTTGTCTTCTTTTGATTAAAATTATTTCCACCACATTCAGCCATGCTGTTGTGAGGAGTAACAATTTGTTCATGCTCATAGCTATACATATAACATCCTATCGTATACATATATCATAATTTATCTATACATTTAGAAAGGCACTCAATCTCTCATCTTAGGTTTTCTCAGGAAAAATGATTATTGTCTCTTTTATCCCACATTAAAAAAATTAGAGAAAAATAAATTTTATTCTTGAAGTCTTTCTCTGAAAGACAAATCTCTTTTTCCAGCTCTCCCTTTTATTTTGAGTGTTCTTCCCACAAGGTCCTAACTTTATGTCTCAATTTCAACTACCTCCCCGCTTTATAGTGGCTGAAAGCCAAATTCCCCATCCTATAACATAGTTGTTAATATCCATCACGTGCCTAGGATGGATATTTGGTCCCTGTGGTCAAGCCAGATGCCTCATTTTGCTCACCCATCTGTTTTCTACTATTAGTTATTTTTGTTGTTGTTACTGTTATTTTGCCTTTGGGGAATTCTTCTTGTTTTCTGTGAACTTGCAAAACATTTAAAAATAAAGATAATGATACTTTTACGACGTGAAGACTTTTATGACTATCTAGCCAACCAAACTGTTAGAAACAGAAATCCTCTGTAGTTTTTTAGGGTTGATCATTTTATTTCTATTCAATAGACATTGTATGGAGGAATGCACAGCATGATAAGTTTTATTTCAGACATAGAATGTTGTAAATAGTTACTTTAAAAATATATATCCCAGTTAGTTATCATTTTATTATTTGCTTAATTTTTTTATGAGAACATGAATACTTTTATAATAATTATTCTAACAATACTTTACGTTGGTGTAAAAACTTGAAGATCCTATCTACTGTTATAATCACTGTACATATTTTCCATGTAGATATCAATATATTTTTCTTGCTCTAGAAATATTATGAGAATCCTCTGAGGTCTTGCTGCATATGATGCATAACACGCAAGTAGATTTCTTTATTTCCATTTCCAACTGAAGGCATTGAAACACACACAAAAAATCCAGTAAAATGAAAATGCTTAATGTTCCTTAAGTATAACATCATTGCATTGTTTTTATATGAAAAGATAAGTTTTATTTTAAGTATATGTTTTCTTTTATTTTTAATTGAAGAGACTTTCAGCACTCTAGATATAAAAATGTAGATAAAATTATTCAAATTATGCACATTAAATAAAAATATACTGCTTTCAAATCTTGCGCTTCTTCTTCTTCAATATCTCTGAGTGTTTTATTTCGATGAGAACTCTTCACTGGATCATTAACTCCATTTCATATTGAGCTTTCATAGACTAATCAATACTGGATGAATTTATCATGATTACTATATTCATATTCATATGACTAGAATGCTGATGACAGAAATAATTGGCTAACTACCACTTTTTGACCTCTGGGGGTAAACAATCAAAATCTTAATAAAGAAAATAGTGCTATTTCTGATACAATGCCATGTGAAATTCTCATTTGTCTTCTAGTTTAATAAAACACCAAGTTCTATAAGGATTTTCAGAAAAGATTCACAAATGCATGCACCCTTTGCATTTTCTATCATGGTATTCTTATTTGAATTAGAGTATAGATGTAGAAAGACGTGACATCAGGAATCCAATTATATAGTGAAAACGTCCTTGAACTCCTTAATATAAATTATTTATAACACATTTATGGTATTAAAGCAGCAAGTGAAAATACCTTGTAAAAGCTATGAATAATTCTTGAAAGAAATATGTTATTGAATACTTTCCTTTAGTATGTGTATATTCAATGCAAATATTTTTATTTTTAAATGTGAAGACAAAAAGATATTGAGATGTCTTTTCATTTTGAAAAGTTGAAACTTTACTAATTCTAATTAGTATAAATGACCAATGTTCACCATAGTGTTATTTTGAATATAAGTTAGATGACCACTTGAATTTGAAATATACTGGAACTTCTTTGAGAGAAAAAATTTGGAGTAAGCAAATAATTAAAACGGTGTGTGTGTCTGTGTGTGGTCACAAATAATCAGGTATCAGCAACGCAATGAATGAGGCTATTGTTTATAAAATCCGAGGTAGGAAATTCTAGATAATTGACTTCTTTTAAGATATCAAGTATATACACAGTGATTATAGACCAATATTACAGAGGTACTGACTATTCGAAACAAATATTGACATATCATCTTATACCAGTCATAAAAAACTGGATAGGTATACTCCTGTGTACCAACGGATTTTCATCTTCTTTGTAAGGGTAATATAAAATGAAATATAAGCAATTAAATGAATCACATTAATTTTCATATTTTATATATAATTTATATATAAATACATAATTTATGTACAATATATTAACATATATATAAATCTATATAAATTTAATTCTCATATGCTTTCTCCATTAGGGTGATTTTATAAAATTAATATATTTTTGAATTTGTGGAGATGACCTATGTGTTCTTCTTCCTATACCTGTTTAGATACATCTATAAATAATGGCAAGAATCAAAACTTAAAAGTAAATAATATAAATAATTCATGATTGTGGTTTCACAGGAAAATAAACTTTGGGGCATGGCCCTGAGAATTGCCATAACATTACATATTTTTATTTATTTATTTATTGAAGTAACACTGCTTTCCAACATTACATAAATTTAAGCTGTCCATCATTATATTTTAATTTCTGTGTAGACTGCATCATGTTCGCCACCCAAAGACTAATTACCATCCATCATCATACATATATGCCTGTCACCTCTTTCGCCCTCCCCCTCCCTCGTCCCCTCTGGTAGCCACCAATCTAATCTCTATATCTATGTGTTTGTTTGTTGTTATTGTTGGTGTTTTTATCTTCTATTTCTGAGTGAGATCATTCAGTATTTGACTTTCTCCATCTGACTTATTTCACTTAGCATAGAATCCTCAATAGCCATAACAATATCTTGATGAAAAAAACACAAAAGGCAGAGAGAGAGACAGAGAGGCAAAGAAATACACACACACAGAGTTTGAGGTTTACTCTCTTGACCTATTCATAACTCTTTATTATCACACATTGGCCTCACTGTTTTTCAATAATATATTTGAATCTGTTTTCAAACATAAATTTTCTCTTTTCCCTTTCAAATACATTTTTCAAATGGGTTTGCTTGAGTTCATAAGGCCTTTTGTCTCTTAAGAGATCCAAAGGAATTTTCAGAATTCTGAGGTGCAGAATACTGAGCTCTCTTGGGTACAAAAGAGAAGCTCTAAAATTAATGTAATGCAATAAAGAGAGGTAGTTGCAGTTGCTTGCTTCTTTTCTTCATACATGCAAGTCTTGAGTCAGACAGTCATCTTTTTTTCAAAATATTATCTGAGATTTTTATGGCAGCAAACTTTTAATATCATATAGTCAATCTTCTAATTATTTCCCTAGGGTTGGTAAGAACCTTGAGGCCAATTTTAGCATAATAATGAGCCCCTTTTGCAACACAGGTTGCACACATAATAGAAAGAACATGAAATAATATTTCATAAAGATGCATTTTAAAAAGTAAATTACCATTTCCTGTTAAGATAATAGTTCCTTTAAGGGGTTCAGAACTCTTAAGCAAGGATAAAAACCTTCTGGTTATGTTCAATTGTTCATTAAATCTCTTGAAATTGTAGTAATAAACTATATAAGAATAGTATACTTAGAAAAAAGTATATTTAATAATTTTATTGCCTTATTTACAGTCATTTAAAAATTGTTAAACATAAAACTTTCACAACAAAAATTAAATACATTTCTGGTAATGCTGCAATGCATATACAGTCCAGACTTACTGCATAAGTTAAATATTAAAACAGTATTGATAAGAGATGAAGAAAAATCAGTAATATGTTCTTATAATATTCTTATGGTAGATGATATTACATACTCTCATGTATTATATAATATTCTTATGCATATTATATTCTTATATGATTTTACACTATATAGATTTATGAATTACATGATATGACTAAATTCTATGCATATCTCTATACTCTTATATGACAATACACAAGTATAAAGGATGAAAGATATATTTAAGATATGAAGAAAAAATATAATTCAATACTCTTAGTATACTGTTGTCTTTACTGAAACACTACTACTGAGAACATCATAGGAATTTAACATTCATAATTTGTTGGTTCAAAAAAGATTTAACTTGTAGGAACAATTCAGTAAAACAGATATTCATTTATGTGAAATAAATAGTAAATCAAAATTGATTGACATGAGAAAAATATTTTTGAAACTATTTCATTTTATATTACCAGTTAACAAAATACAGGTTGGTAGTATTTTTTTTTATGTTTGCATGTGAAATATATATTGTTATGTTAAAGGTTTGAGGGAAATAATTATTGGGCAAATATTTACTTTGTATAAATTAAATAGTTATCTAATACTGGTCTGCTGTCCTTCATCCGAAATATTCAGGACCAGATGTTTTTCAGAATTCACATTTTTTCAAATTCAAAAGTTTAATACAGTGCATATTTTATGTACCACAGAAAGCTCAAGTGGAGTCTGGAACATCATTCAGAATCAAACACATTAATATTTATAATAAATGTGATTCTTAAAAATACTATTAATGCTATGAAAGTTTATTTAACATTTATTTGCAGAATATAAAATTTATTTAAAAAATTGTGGTATATTGGGGACGGCCCCATGGCCTAGGGGTTAAGTTCGGCATGCTCCCCTTTAGCAGCCTGGGTTTAGTTCCCAGGCACGGACCTACACCACTCATCAGCACCCATGCTGTGGCAGTGACCCACAGACAAAATAGAGGAAGACTGGCACAGATGTTAGCTCAAGAGAAAAAAGAGGAAGATTGGCAACAGATGTTAGCTCAGGGGAAATCTTCCTCAGCAAAAAAATAAATAAATAAAAATAAAAAAATTGTGGGATAACTATAGACCATAATTAGTACAGTATATGTTATTTCTAACAGCAGTTTGTAATAAGTCATATACAAAACTAAATACATACATGCAATGTGTTAGTTACTTCTGGTTGTTTGAGAGTCTTTGAGATAAAGGTAAGTCACTGTTGCCTTCACCATCATGTTAGAATTGGACGTTTGATGAATGGAAGGATACAAGGTCCTTAATTACTAAAGCTGTGCAGGATAGATAGCCTTTTTAAGGAACTCTTCCAGTAGAATCTGCATCATTAACATAAATTTCTATCTAAGCAGCCTTAAGAACAAACATTACATGAGCACATATTTTTATCATGCCAAAAGATATTTCTTTTCAAATACCTCACAATACCAGGCTTATTATGACTGCTATCTCATATATTTCCATGTTAAGCCCTATTTCAGCAATTTCACTCTCTCTCAAGAAGTGCATCAGCAGAGCCTCATAGCCAATGTGCACCATTTCTTAGATGTCAGCTCTCTCTCATTTATTTTATACTTGCTGCTGATAAATGTTGAGAGACATAGCAGAGTTTGAAATGACTTTCTCATTAGCAACACAAATCCTTTAAAGTCTTCATTTGAAAGTTCATTTTCAAACATCATTGAGTGTCAAAGTCTGTACCAGACATTTGCTAATGGTGGCTTACCACACTGTTATTAGTAACTGGGTAAATAACATTCTAAACAACTTTCATGAAGTCTTGAGTCTGAAAAATCTAATGGTAGCAAGGACACAGTAACCTAACTGTAGCAAGCACACAGTTAAGCAAGCAATCAATCAATCAGTGTGATTATGTGTGTTATTCATGGGGGATAAAAGTCCTTGGTCCTAATGCTGTACTATAGATTTACATTGGATGGAAGTAATGGCTGAAAAGATCACATTTTGCAAAATTAGAAGGTAATGCACCTTGTATACACCTTTCAAATATCTCAGATGTTGCCTTTGTCTGAACATGAACTACAATGTTTTAATTTATGTGCCTGCAGTATTTGCATGCCAAGAACAATTATAGTGTGTTTACTGTCCTTAAATAAGGAATATTTAAAAATTCCTCTTGAGATTTACTCAAAAATTATTATACTTTTTGAAGGATACGGCCTCAGGCCAGAGTGGTTTCACTAGTGATATATATTATATTTTTTCAGGACTAAGATTTTAATAACATATTTTTCAGTGTAATTTCAGCTGCTTTATGATCAGCAGAAGTTTTTCATCATAAATTCTGTTTTTATACACTATGATTCTTTTCACATTTCTATATCCAGCCTCCTAAATATTCACGCTTATTTTCAAAGTTTGAATCATCATGGTATAATCTAGCTCATTTCATGATAGTTGATTCTAAGTGACATGTTCACTTCCTCATTGGATATCCACTTGTCACCCAGAGAAGTCCCTAAAACATTTTCCATGTTCAATGCTTTGTTTTAAAAGTGTACTTGCTAATAGGAACTAAGGTAAAACATTGCCAGATGGCCAAACCGCAGAACGGGTCCAAACCACAAAGGTCCAAGATGGCAATGGGGTGCCATGCTCAAAAGAAAATGTGTGCAAAAGGTGTCGTATGCAAGAAGGGAAGATCTTCGCATGCCCCAGATGCCCCTGTCCCAAGCGATGCCACACAGACCCCTCCTCCTCACATCCCATAAGAACTCTGCTCACCTTCCTTTTAGTGAGAAGTTGTTTTAGAGCATGAGCTCTCCTTCTCCATTTTCCTTGATCAATGAATAAAGTTTCTGCTCTGCTATTCTGAGCCCAGTTTCATTCTACTGGTGTCAGTGGTTCCGGGGGGCAAGAGGACCCACTTGCAGGCCACATCAGTCTTTTTAAGACTTGGTAACACACTCAGGTAACACAAGGTCAAGATCTTTAGTGTTTGCCCCATTCAATGTTACTCTACCTTTCCTTGGGTTTTGGTCATCGCTATCACTGTAAATCTTCAGTAACAGCTCATTCCTTAAATTTTACTTGGTAATGTGTGCATTTCCTATTATTCAGATACTTCAAAGACGCATAATAGCACAGTCTATTTTTTTCCATTTCTTCTATATTGATGATGACGGATACCGCCTTGTTGTCTGGCTTTACCCATGCAGGTATTCTTTATGCATTTTTTATACTTTTAGATTTTCACAGAACAATTAAGCAATGTCGCAAAATAAGAACAGTAAACTAAGTATCAGTAACTAGCACAGGCATTTGTTCTTGCTGGGAGTGCTGAGACCTAAGGGTTCCCTCATGCCAGTTTAAGTAGTTTTTGGCACCAAACATATGGAGAAATAATAAACACTTTTCTGTTCCCAAAATGTTTCCAATGTCATGATTTTGGATCAAAATGTGGGCCTATAAGTATAAACCATACAAAGTTTTCAATGTCCTAAAGTATATAGAAGTAACTATTCACTGTATTTGCTACATAAAATAAAAACATTCTATTTATTGCATTTGACAAATTAGTATAATTCCATCTGTGAAGTTAAGAATTACAGAAAGCCATCTGCTAAAGTTACTTCACTAAATTAGTGTCAACACTGGATTTAATAAAGATAACAACACATTTTTACATTAAATTACATTTTATAGTTATACTCATTGATATCCTCTCTTCTGATCCCCACAAAATCACTGTGAAGTAGTATAGATAAATATTACTATCATGTGCTTATGGATAAAAATATAATGGTTTGAAGGATTAGATAGAATGGCAAAGCACACAGAAAAGGTAATTATTTGATTTTTAGCTTTTTAATATGAGATTCCATCACACTGTCTGAAACAGTTACTGGATTTGCCTTACAACAAATTGATTTTATAATTAAATAAAAATGAATGTGGCTTAGAAAGCCTAGTAGAAGCGTCATGAGACGATTCTTTCTACTATCTTGTACATCAGAAAAAAATGCATAGAATCTGACCTTGCATTGGAATTGCTTACATTCTACCAGAAATTTGTACAAGATCTTATTATCTACATAGAAAATTCAGTCATATTTTGTCTTAATAAAAAATAAACATTATTCCACACTATAGGTCACATTAAGGGTGTACATGATGACAGCCTTACCCTAATTACTGACTGATTATAGATTGTTCAATTAATTCATTTAAAAGTCTTTTCAGTTACAAGAAAGAGCAGACTTTGGGGATCTAATGTACAGCATGATGATTATAGTTAACAATATTGTATTCTCTACCTGGAAGTAACTGAGAGAGTGGATCTTAATGTTCTCACCACAAAAAAAGAAATAATAATTAGTGAGGTGATGAAGTGTTAGTTAATGCACAGGGTTAATCATAGCACGATATGTAAGTGTATCAAATTAACAGGTCGTACTTCTCAAACTTATGCAATTTTATATATCAATTATATCTCAATAAAACTGGGGGGGAAAGTCATTGAATAAATGACAACTATGTGCTGAGCCCTGTGCTCTGAATTGGGAAACAAACATGTAGACATAGTCCTCACCATTAAGGACTCATACTTTTCTAGAAAGATAGAGGGGCCTACCCAGTGGCCCAGCGGTTAAGTGAGCACGTCCTGCTTCAGTGGCCTGGGATTCACCAGTTTGGATCCCGGGTTGAGACATGGCACTGCTTAGCAAGCTATGCTGTGGTAGGCGTCCCACATATAAAGTGGAGGAAGATGGGCACGGATGTTAGCTCAGGGCCAATCTTCCACAGCAAAAAGAGGAGGATTGGCAGCAGATGTTAGCTCAAGGCTAATCTTCCTCAAATAAATAAATAGAAGGATAGACATACAGGTTATTACCAATGAATAATATAATTTCTCATAGGAAGATAAAACAAAATACTTGAAAACAAACAATTAGGAAATGGCACATGTGTGATTCTCCAAACCAATGGTTATCTCTCTCCTCTACAACTATACCACTTTGTTTCCATAATATCTACACTGTTATCACTTTTTCTAAACAACTTAAATATTTGGAATCTAGTCATGCCATATTCTATGACCTGTATGTGTACTGAAATATTACGTAATCATTAAAAGTATATTTTCAGTCAACATTTGAAGGCACACAAAAATGTAATGAATGTAATGCCAAGTAAAAGAACTGGATATAAGTTATTTGTTCAAAATTACTGAAATTTCATTTAATTAGTTATATGCCCACATAAACACATGCACTCTCAGAAATATTGACTGGAAAGAAAAACAAACTGATGTTTTCATAATAATGTTGCATAATGGAAATACTAGTAACATTTGTCTTTTTAATCTTAATTTATACTTTCCAAATTCCTGATAACAGCTTTATAAAGACTTCATTTAATGAAAAAATATGGAAACATATAAATTTTTACCTGAAATGTTGGATCCAAGATTTTTTTAATAGCTCTAAAATTATAATGGGCAAATAAAATGAGGTCAGCCCAAAAGACTCATTTTAACATAGCAGGAATAAAGGAATTAAATCTTGTAGTTTTCTATTAGAAGACAAATAGTGATTAAAGAAATACTAGAAATGATGTTATTGATCTTTAATTTATTATATGAATATAAACTTAATTACTTTGAGAACTATATATTATATTATTTATAATTTATTTTATGTATATGATAAATATATATACAAAATGTAGTTCTCAGTAAATGTGTTCCCATGATATTTTCCAGGTATAATTTTTCATGATTTATGCATATAGGATTAAAATAGGAAAAAAAATCATAAAATCACTGAGCTGTTAATAATGCAAAGTGAATGCCTTATAAGACTGCATGCTGAATGCTTTCATTTTGAAATGAAGGAAGCATCTCGGAAACACTTATTTATAAACTAGAAAGGATAAATGTAACTAAAATAAATTGGCTGGTATGGGTTAATTACCTTTTTCTTACGTTTCTTGGTGAATCTTTTCTGTAACACAGGTTGTAATTTAGGTCAATATAATTCTTTATAAAAATATCCATACGAGAACTAAATTTTGACTACACATTATTTACTCGTGTCATTTTCAGACCGTTGGATCACTTTTCACAAATCATTAATAAAGTTCTCAATGACGCACTTCAAAATCCTAATTTAAATAATCCTATTTCTGTCTGGTAGACATTGAATCATGAATATGGAACGACTTCCCCTGACTTCAGTTAAAATTCTCTTAATTTTCAACTCTGTTAGCTGTGAGGTGAGTAGAAAATAACTTAGTTCAAAACTGCAGTATAAGGTGTGCTTTCATCCTAAGAGAAGCTCTCTACTCAGTGTCCTAAATTGAGCTGTGATTTATTTCATATCTTTATATGAGTGATTACATCCCAAATAGCCAATTTTTCCTCTTTGTATCTCTCATTGTTTATTAATTTCATAATTATTTCGTGATTATTTGTGGCATCGCGTCACAGGTTGATCAAGTTCCTGTACCTTGATGCAAATCATGTAAATGTTCAAGATATTGACCTGAGCACCCTCCCTCTCTGTCTCTCTCTTTCTCTCTCTCCCTCTCTCTCTCCGTCTCTTTTAAATCTAAAGCATGCAGAGCTAGTTTGGATTTTATTATTCCAGTCTTGTGATAGTAGAGATACAGCATGAAGGAGTTCTCGAGTTTTCTAGTATATACATTATTTTTGAGGGAGTATATATACCTCTGAATACACTGTTGGTGTGTTGATAATTGTATTCATTGGTTCATGATTTTCTTACTATTTGACTACACAATTCTGCTTTCAGGAATTTAACCGATAGTAATGCCCACACCTATGTACAAACATATACATAAGACAATATCAATTCAATTTTATTTATAATATTGACAATTCGAATATTCCCAGCAATAGAATTGCTGCCTCGATTATTTTACCTGACTATTTTAGCTAATTTAAATAAAGGGACAGAAATATAGATGCTAATCGAATATATCCATAATTTCTTCTTTATTGAATAAAGGCAATTTTCCAAAAATTTTTATAGTCATATTTCAGTGATGTAAACACAGCAAAAGCAAAGCAATAGCACAGGTTTATGTATGGGTTTGTATGAATGTCTTTTGTTCAAATTATGTAGACACTGACATCACTTTTAAATCACTGGAGAAATAATTCTTCCTCCATGTTTATATTCCATTTTAAATTCTTAAACTACGTATGCAATATTCCTATAGGTAATATTTTTAAATATATTCTAATGAATTATATGGTATTTTCCCCAAATAGAAACTAACATGATAACAGCTGCCCCTCCCACTAACAGATTTGCTTTATCCAATAGATGCTTCTTTTGCTGTACAAGGGTTTGACCATTAGTACAAATCCCTCCAAATATATAATCGCCCTCTTGTTCCTCATATTAATTTTCCCATTAATGTTTAAATATGTTTCAGAACCTCCCAATTCCAAAATAAAAATTAAATTAAGTTTGAAATGCTTGCTTTATTTTGTCGGTGCTCTATAGCTCTGTTTTTCATCCCACTTTTCTGGACATTCTTCTCACTCCCCTTTTGTGGCACAGCCTGTCCCCAAAATGTCAGTGTCTTCAGGGCCTCGGTATCCACTCTTCATTTTCTTTCCTGACTTGATTTTACATGCATCCTTATCTACGCTCTGCCTTCAGTCACCATCTCTTTGTGGACAGCTCTTCTGTGTCTCCCTAACAAGTGTTTATATGCTAAACATTTCACACATTTTCTTACTAGATATTGTACCAGCACCTCAATGCCAATAATTACAAAATAAGTTTAATATCATGAAATATTCTGCCTGAGAGATCAGAATAAATGAACCATCACAAAACCACCCAGAATCCCAGCCCCAAATCAGTAAATCATTTCCTCCCTCATCATTACCCCTAATCTACAATGAAGCACTCTAAACCTGTCAAGTGTACCTTCTTAATATCTCTCCAATGTGTTGAACTACGTATCTCAAGAAACATCTTCTTCATTCAGGTAATTAGTGTTTCTCACCAGAATTACAAGAAATTATCTCCTAAATCTCTCTTTCATCTTTTTACCTCAATTCATGCCTCTAATCTACCTATTTTCCAATATGAAGCTTAGGGATGTTTGTACAACTTGGCTTTGATGAAGCCACTGCTTTCCCTCTACGCTTCCATGAGTCCATCTATGAGTCCTGAGTCCCGCTGACTCAGATATATAATGTAGAATCCTTTAATATTGCCACAAATTGTGACTCCGTGGTTTGCCACATTTCATCTCTCCATTCTCACTTAGATATCTGTGTTCACCCAGGTCTCACTATATTCTTGTCCTTCTGATTAGTTCTGAATAAATTACATCATAACTTTTTCCTCTGCTTATATTCTAGTCCCTGCAGCTCCTTGAAATTGGAAAACTATTGTGAGCCAATCTTTACTGAAAAGCCTTTTTCAAAACAAGCCAGGTTAGACATCGCTAAGGTTCTTAAAATCCTGTGTTTCTCCCTAGTATGATACATGTCACGTAGTATTGCTAATGCCTATTCACTCAATAGTTTCTCTACTACAGGCTACCAGACAACAAGTTCAGAGCTCTATTCATTATAGAATATATTTTCACTATCCAGAAAAACTCCTGTTACAAAGTAGGTGCTCATAAAATACTGTTTTAATAAATGAACGGATAAATGAAAGAATGCAGTAAAAACAATGTGTTTTGCCTTCCCAGGAAATGAATCCAAAAGTTACAATAGTCACAATGTGCACTTGTAAAGATATTGTCCTAAAAGATTTCACATCTAAAGTTGATCTAAATTAGCGTGCACTTAAAACATTTAGCAAGATTTAGCAAAAGTTATTCATAAGAAATAATTCAAATTGTTAATTCTAACCCATTTTAATAATAAATGAAGTGAGCTACAGTCACTCATTCATACTTTTCTCATTGAGTTATGAGGTCAATTTTCCCTTTCCTTGAATCTTGAGGAGCCTGTGACTGTTTTGACAAATAGAATATAACAGAAGTGGCATGATGCCCATTCTAGGCCAAGCATCCGCTGAATCAAGAGGGAGGATTTGAAGCAGTTGGCTAGTGATCCATTCATGCCCAAAACTGGGACGACAACCCAAAGTTGAAAAGAAAAGACGGCATGTGCTAAGAGGATGAGTTGAAACATATAGAATGCCCTTAGATAGATAATGCTGGCTAAGGGTTATTTATAGCAGATCAAATCAGGATCTATGGATTTATGAGGCACAGACCCCAAGAAAATGTCAAGTAAGACAAACAAGTCCTCCGGAAAGGAATTGGAGATGCTTCATTACTTAACTGCTCCTTCTGCTGTGAGGTAATCACCCACAATGAAGCGCCTGGAAGCCAAATCTATTATTCCGGCAAGGGAGCTCATGTCCAACGTGGAAAAAATGAATCAGGAAAACAGTTCTGGATGTCCCAGACCTCTCTCTGCTTTGTCTGAGTCTCTTCATTGCCTGAATTATTAGTAAAGACAATAATCTCAAACTGAATTAACACCTAGATTTGGGAGTCTGATTTGATAATCTGATTCTTTGTATTAGGTCATTGATCCATAGAACTGTAGGATATAAAAAAAAAAGTGTGATTTTTAAGTAACTAAGTTTTGGGTTGTTTGTTATGCTGTAATAGATAACTGGTAAAATAAAGAAAATAGTTTTAATCTCAATTGGAAAATACATGAAGAAAAAAACACAGCTACTAATTTAATTTGGGTATAAAAGCAGGGGATTTGATTTTACATAAACAAGAAAATCCCTTAACAAATGAAAATAATTTCATAACATAACTGCAAATGTTTCAGTAATTTTTGAAAAATTGAAAACCTAGGTACGTGTTCTGCAACATATATTCCCTGATATAATGAAGTTGTCCACATCTATTAAGACATATACAATTAATGATGGTAGGATTAAAAGTGGGGCAAATTAAGGTATATGGCAGGTTTTGTACCACTAGTGCTTTCAAAATAGAGAACAAACACAACATTTTAACAGAGTTCTACCAGCTGTGCTCAGAATATTAACACTCTGGCAACAATCGCAGCATAGCACACATGCTAAGGTGCTTAACTCATCTCCTGCTGAGAGTAATGTTGAACTTGCACGCACACTTGAAGTGTTACATAAGTGACATCTTGTTTCAACAGAGAATAGCAGATATTGGACCCCCTGTTATTGTTTTCTGTCCAAAAGAACACCGAGCTGGAAAAAGGCTGTATTAAAAATATCAACTGCATAACAAATTTTTAATCTTTGTCCATTATCTGATTTCTCGTGAAAATTACCAGTGTATACTGATAGAGAAAAGATTATTTTAGGACTTATCAAACACACCTGTAGTGTTGGCTGAAGTGCACCAGCAAGATCTGTCTTTCAGGAGTGAGTCCTTCAATGACCCAGTTGCTGGGCATGCTGTTTGCTGATGACTCACAGTTGAGTCCTTTCCTGGGAATAACCTTTAGCTGAGTGAGGTGCATAGACCAAGAGCATGCACCTTCCAAGACAGGGAGCCTATGCCCAATGGCTGGCCAACGATGGACTATAAAGTCATGGTCTCCTTGGCTCATAATTTGATGCTCTGTTGCTAGGCGCATACAAGGTAAAGATTGTTATGTTTTCTAGGAGAATTGACTCCTTTATCTTTATGTAATACTCTCTCTATCCCTGAAAACTTTCATTGCTTTGAAGTCTGCTATGTCTGAAATTAATACAGCTACTCCTGCTTTCTTTTTATTACTGTTAGCATGGAGTAGAATTTCCTACAGACAACATACAGTTAGGCCTTGATTTTTGATCCACTCTGACAAGCTCTGTCTTTTAATTGGTTTATTTAGACCGTTGACATTCAAAGTGATTGTTCTTATAGTAGGATTAATAGCTACCATATTCATTACTGTTTTCTATTTGTTGTCTTTGGTCTTTGTTCCTATTTTGGTCTCCCACTCTTTTTCTGCCTTGTGGTTTTAATCGAATATTTTATATGATTATATTTTCTCTCCTTTCTTAGCATATACTTATTTTTATTTACTTTTGCAATGGTTTCCCTAAAGTTTGCAATATACATTTACAGCTAATCCAAGTCTACTTTTAAAACACTATACCACTTTACAGGTAGTGTGAGTACCTTATACAAACAAAACAATTCTAATTCTTCCCTGCCCTCCCTTGTATCATTGCTGTCATTCGTTGCACTTATACGTAAGAATACATAAGCTTCTTATTTATGACACATATATAAGTATACATAATTAATGCACTGTTGGTATTATTTTGAACAAATTATGTTAGATCAATTATGATAAAAAAAATGAAAGGTTTTATTTTATCTTCACTTATTCCTTTGACTCCCTTCCTTAATTCATGTAGATCTGACTTTTTGACCATAGTATTTTCCTTCTTTCTAAAAATCTTCTCTTAACATTTCTTTCAAGGCAGGTCTACTCACAGCAAATTCCCTCAATTTTTGTTTTTCTGAGACTGTCTTTATTTCTCCATTATTTTTGAAGGATAATTTCACCGAGTATAGAATGTTAGAATGGTGGGTTTTTTCCCTCAACATTTAAATACTTTCCTCCACTCATTCTTGGTTGCATGGTTTCTGAGGGATTTGGATGTAATTCTTATGTTCTTCCTCTATAGGTAACATGTTTTTTTCCTCTAGTTTCTTTCAGAATTTTTTCTTCATCTTGACTTTTCTCTACTTTGAAAATCATATGCTCGTATTTATATCTTTATTTTCTTGTTATTTATTATGCTTGGTGTTCTCTGAGCTTAGGCTACCTGTGGTTTGGTGTCTGACATTAATTTGGGGGAAATTCTCAGTCACTATTATTCCAAGTATTTCTTTTGCTTCTTCCTCTCTTTTTTCTCCTTCTGGTACTCCCATTTCACCTATGTTACACCTTTTGTAGTTTTCCCACAGTCCTTAAATATTCTATTCTGTTTTTTTTCAGTGTTCTCTTTGCTTTTCAGTTTTTGAGGATTCTGCTGATATATTCCCTAGCTCAGAGATTTTGTTCTTCAGCTGTGTCCAGTTTACTAAGAAGATCACCAAAGGCACTCTTCATTTCTCTTACAGTGTTTTTGATCTCTAGTGTTTCTCTTGGTACTTTCCTAGGATTCTATCTCTCTGCTTACATTGCCCATCTGTCTTGCATGCTGTCTACTTTTTCCATTAGAGCCCTCAGCATATTAGTCATAGTTGTTTGAAATTCCCAGACTGGCAATTCTAATATCCTTGTTGCCATGTCTGGTTCTGATGCTTGCTCTATCCCATCGAAATGTGTTTTTTGCCTTTTGGTATGCCTTATAATTTTTTTCTTGATCACCAGACATGATGTATGCAAAAACAGGCCTTTGGCAAGTAGAGGCGAGGTGTGGGGAGAAAGGAAGCATTCTACAGTCCTATGATTATGTCTCAGCCTTTAGTGAGCCTATGTCTCTGGACTGTGAACTACACAAGTCTTTCTCTCTTTTTCTCTCACCTCTTAGGTGGGAGAGGATGGCTAGAGAGACTTGAAATTGGATATTTCTCTTCCCCCAGATCAGTTAGGCTCTGATAATAGCTCAGCAGGTTAGGCTCTGGTGAGCTAGTTGCCCTTGAGTATACTCCCTGCATCTGCTTGTCTTTCTCTCTAATCTTCTGGGCAGAAGTTTTGACCTCTCCTCTCTTATGGATCCAAAGAGAGCTGTTGATTTTGGAGTCTGTTTAGCATTTTTGTTGTTATGAGGGATGGAGAATTCTAAGCTCCTTACATATGGAGTGGGAAATGTCAAAAGTTCAGAAATAACAGAAGTAAAACCAATGAATCACCGAAGTAGTAATTAGTAAAAGTTTATTACACACTCACCAAAAAGACAGTGTGCAAACCAGGACCACTCAAACCAAAATATGGAAGGAGGCTCAGAGGCATATGATTACAAAACAGCTTCTACAGTGGGAAGTCGGGGACGGTTTATTCTTCACAGTGACTTATTATGGTACTAGGATTTTCTTAAATCATAGGGAATTGGGTTAGTGGTTACCTCATATCAATTTTGGGAAACAGTTTAAGTTTTGCTTGTGATTTCCAGAGGCATAAGCAAGAAATGACCCAGGTCAAGTCAGTCTTGCAAAATAAGCTAAATTAAACTTTGCTTGTAAGGCTGAAGTGGTTTTGTCTGCTCTGGGAATTTTCAAGGCTAGCCTCCATTTGTTTTTGATTTTAACAGACACCAGAGGCCTCAAAGAGGTTTAAAAGTTATCCATATTTATGAATTGGTATTTAGTAAAATACCACTTTGCTTTAGGTATATTCTCTGTGATTTGAATCATCAATTTTGACAAAATTTATATAATATTTATCGTAATAATGGAAAATACAACATTTTGCAACTAAACATTTTTAAATGAGTATATAGCACTTGCTCTGGATAGAGAGATTAAATCAAAGATAAGTTAACACTGGTTGAAAATCCTTGACATCTTTATTTTTTGAATCTAAATTTACTTTAATAGACAAGTCTTAGAATCATTCTGAAGAGGATTTAAGATAGAATTTTTATTCCCCAAAGTAATCTGTATACATTGTTTTAGGGGTTAAAATCAGTATAAAAATAAAATGATTTTAATGGCTTATTTGAAAAACAAGAATTTCTAACATAGCAAAAATTGGTGATAGTATGTAGAGTTCATTTAATTACAAGTTGCGTATTTTTCTCTAGGTGCTTAGCTACCAAAGTTGGAGGGTAGTATTTTGTACAAAGTAACTTTCATATTAAAGATACATAAAGACAGGTCAAATTCTCTCAAGGCACATACAGAGAAAATTTGACCACTTTCTTAAGTTAGAGATGAAAGGACCCAATTATGTTTGATGTCAGTCTTCAGTGGAATCCTAAGGCAATTGAAGGATCTGTTTCCTGGGATGCTGCATTTGTAGCTCACCCTGAGTCTTGCAAAAGGATCGGTTTCAAGATTCACAACTATTTGAATACATAGGATATCTGTAAGGCCATTCTTCATTTAAATGCATTTTAACTTACATGGAACTCTAATATATGATCAGCTATGTGACTCTTATGTTTATGTTCTCGCTGTTGTCTTCCTCTCTCTTTACAGTTCTCATTCTTATTACTTGTGAACAATCAATAAATAAAGTTAAATTTCAGAGTTTTGAATATATAGCATAAATAATTACATAAGATATTATTTCATCAATTTTCATGTAGCAAATCTATAAGTATCTTCATTGCATTTGTTTTTGAGTATGATAAAATTGTGTATTTGAATAAATGTGTTCAATATGATATATATTCCTTAAAATAACCTCTTAGTATGTATACAAATATATTAATAATTTTGTGGAATAAAAGCTGTCCATGTTAATAACATGATAATTTGAATAACTATACATTTTAATATTTTCTTTCAAAATTTTGGCTGTATAATACAAATAGGTGCCACATAATTGAATTTAGAAATACAAAAGAAGTCAACTCACAGGAATGTGCTAAATTTTGATCACTGTTATTTGAATTTTCTGTTGTTCACGAGTTTTATTTGCTGTCTATCAATATTACAGAAAACTTGCAAGGGTATTTTTATCATTTTGTGTTTTGTATAAAACACAGTTGAGCTCTTCTTTGTACTTTGGAAATCTATGTAAACTGTAAACACTCTTTGCATCATCCCTTTTACCAATTTTCTCTGTTAAAAACATGAATAAAAAAGTAATAAAGCTGCACATCATTAACTTTAATTAATTTACTGAAAAATTTTGAGGTCACATAATATATTGCACCGCTTTCTTCTCTCTCCTTGGGTCCTTCCCAATCTCTTCCAGATTCCATCCCTCATTCAACTTGAGAACCAAATTTCTTGTTTAGCCTTTGTTTCTTTTGTCTCTGGTTTGAAAAGGCACCTACCCAATTAAATACAGCGTCTCAGCTGAACCAGATTCCTTAAATTTACCACAGTCTACACTCATTTTAAGGTGATCTGGTTAGGTGAAGTTTTGTTTTGTTTTACCTTTGCCAGAGATTATATATTGGTAGCTCTTTGCAAATTTGTACCAAAAAACTTTTCTGTCAGGTAAGGGTAATACAGGATACTTAATTATCCAACTAGATGGCCAATCTTGGTCTCTTTGCCTGACTGCCTAAGTCCCTTCTCTCATTTTTTTTTTTTTCATTCCGTAATCTTCAGAACTAAATTGGGTTATTGAATCCTGATTCTGTTCTATCCCTTAGATATGGCAAGTTTCTTGCACTTAACCTTCATTCCTTTTACACACGGATCTATTTTTCACAAGCCTGGTCAGATCAAGACTAGTCTCTAGTAGATCTTAAATGGCTGAATGAGGTTCAGCAGACTTTTTTTCTAAAGGGGAGACATTAGAGTTTATTTGTTGCTTGTAAAGAACAGTGAGTACCTGGCCTGTGCCTTCCCAAGCCATTCCCACACTCAGAATGAACATTCATCCTTAGGGCTCTGATCCCCACATGCTAAGAATAAACAACGAAAGGTAAATCTCTGCTGGATGTATCCGTATTTCCAGACTCTGCCTCCTTCCAGGGGAAAAATGCTTGTTTCTACTAAGTCTATCATTTTTAGAGTCAGAACACTTCACATTTCTGGCACTGATACCTTTTATGAAGTTCTTGACTAGAGGTGAATTCTCCAAAGATAGTTTGAGAAAAATTTGGCATGTTCTCCATTACTGAAATAGAAATATGGGCATAATTTAGTAGGCCTATTTTTTTTCTTTAATCTCATTAGAACTGCTCTCAGCTGGATGATAATCGAGTTATTATCTGGCCACATAGAGTCTATTTGTCAAACTTGTCTCCAAACTGGTAGCAAATTAGTAGTTTTTTTCTGACAAGGAAAATTTCTCTCTTTTGGGAGATATTGGACATAACATGATCATGAATTTTTTTTTTAAATAAAGCAGATATACTGCTATTCAGGTTATATATTTTTTACTGGGAAAGTTTTGTACTTTGTGTGTTTTGTGTCTTTCAAGGAGTTTGCCCATTTAATTGAAGTTATTGAATTTAGTGACATAAATTGTTCCTAATATTTTCTTACTATCCTTTTTTAATATCTGTAATATTAGTAGTGATATGAACTCTCATTTCTGATACTGGTAAATTGGGTCATTTTTCCTATTTTTTCTTATTAGTCTTGCTAGAAGTTTATCAATTTTATTGATTTACTTAAAAAGTCATCCTCTGGTTTCATTAATTTTCTTTGTTTTTCTCTTTCATTGCCTTATCCCCTGATATTAATTATTTCCTTCTGCTTATTTGGGGCTTAATTTCTTCTCTTCTTGTTTCTTAAGGTGTAAACTGAATTGATTACTTGAATCTTTTCTCTTTATTAATATGAATATGTAATGCTACAAATTGCCCTCTAAATATTATTTAGGTTGCATCCGACATATTTGATATGCTGTGTTCTTATTTTAATTAAGATGAGAATAATTTCTATTTGCTGTGACTTCAGGTCAATTTGAAATTTGAGCAACACCTTCCACTTCACCTTCAAGTGTGTCTCCATTAGACTTGACAATTTAAATTTCTGTATATATTTTAGATACAGGTTTGAAGCTCCACTTAAAAATCCCCTTAGTAATTTGATTGATGTTTCATTACATCTAAACATCAAATTTCAAAACAAGTGAAATTCTTTACATATTTATTATTTTAATACATATTCTTCAATAAAGTTGTTTCATACGTTTGTAATAATGGTTGTTTTGTCGTATTCTGCATACCACATTGAGAATCCCTGGACTTTATAAGTGATACTTTTGAATATATTAAGGTTCACTCTTCGTAATATAAAGTTTAGTGGGTATTGACAAACATACAGCATCATGTATCAACAATTCATACAGATGGATTCACTGCTTTTTTGCTTTAAAAATTCCTTGTTCTTCATCTACTCAATGTTTCCTCGCCTTCCCCAAAACCTTTGCAATCACTGAACTTTTCAGTAGATTTATAGATTTACCTTTTCCAGAATATTACATAATTGGAATCATACAGTACGTAGCCTTTTTAAACTGGTGTCATTCACCTAGCAATATCCATTTCAGGTGGATTGATAACTCATCTTTTTGCATCACTGAATAATATCACATTGTTTGAATGCACCACAGTTTGTTTGTCCATTTGCCTATTGAACAGCATTTTGCTTGCTTCTAGTTGGTGACACTTTTGAATAAAGCTACTCTAAATATTTATGTGCAGATTTTTTTGTGGGCGTAAGTTTTCAAATCAGTTGAGTAGATACCTAAAAGAGTGATTTATGGATTGTATGCTAAGAATATGATTAGTTTGTAAGAAACTGCCAAAAGTCTTCCAAAGTGGCTGTTCCATTTTGCCTCTCCACAAGCAAAGAATTATGAGAATTACTATTTCTCCACATTCTCACTAATATTTGGTATAATCCTTTTGTTGTGGTTGTTTCATGTTTCTTTGTTTTGTTTATTCTTAACCATTCTAGTAAGTGTTTAGTGGTAACTTCTCGTTGTTGTAACTTTCAGTACCCTGATGACAAATGACATGTAGCATCTTTCATATGCTTATTTGCCATCTGTGTGTCTTCCTGGGTGAGGTGTCTGTTTAGATCTTTTTCCATTTCTAATTGTGATATTACTTTTCTTATTGCTCTCTTCTAAAATTTCTTTTTATATTTTGTATACAAGTTCTTTACCAAATACTTATTTTGTCAATAATTTCTCCCAGACTGTGGCTTACTTTTCATTCTCTAACAGTGTGTTTTCCAGAGCAGATGTTGTTATCAAAGCCTAACTTACGAATCTTTTCTTTCATGGCTTATGTTTTTGGTGTTGTATCTAAAAACTCATCACCAAACTTGAGGTCACTTCAATTTTCTCTTATGTGTTCTGGATTTGTTTATAGTTTTACATTTTACTTTTAGGTCTATAATCTGTTTTGAGTTAATTTTTGTGAAAGGTATAAGATCAGTGTCTAGATTCATTGTTTTGCATATGAACTTAAATTGTTTCAGCACCATGAGTTAAAAAAAATTATTCTTTCTCAATTGAATTTCCCTTGTTCCTTTGTCAGAGATCAGTTGACTAACTATATTTGTATGCCTATTCCGGAATCTTTATTTTGTCTATTGATCTGAATGTTTGTTTTTTTTTCAATACCATGCTTTCTGGATGGTAGCTTTATAGTAATTCTTGAAATTGAGTAGTATAAATCCTAAAACTCTGTTCTTCTTCAGTGTTGTGTGTACCATTTAAGATGTTTTGCTTTTTCACACAAATTTTTGAATCAGTTTTTGACACCTACAAAATAGCTATAGGAGTTTATTTGGCTTGCATTGAATCTCTAGATCAAATTGGAAAGAAGCGGCATCTTAACTGTATTGGATCTTCCAATCTATGAACAGAGTCTCTTCATTTATTTAGATCTATGAGTTTTTTCATCAGTTTTATATATTTTCTGAGTAGAATCTATACATATTTAGAAATCCTGTACTCAGATTTATACCAGGGTATTTCATCTTTTTGGTGCTGTTGCAAATAGTAATAATTTTTTAAAATTTAATTTCAAATTATAATTGTTCATTCTAGGTATATTCACCTTGTATCCTGTAACTTAGAATATTTGTGCATTACTTCCAGGAAATATTAGTATCTTTTTATTCTTAGAAATTTTCTAAATATATAACCATATCATCTTTGAACAAAGAGTTTTATTTCTTCCTTCAAAATCTATATGACTTCCATTTCCTTTTCTTGTATTATTGCCCTTCCTGTTGGGCAGGGCTATGTTGACTAATATTGAATAGGAATAGTGACAGAGTACATTCTTTCACTGATTCAGATTCTAGGGGAAAAGTTACCAGTTTATCACCATTAAAATGATGTTACCCTAGGATTTTCATACATGTTCTTTTCCAAGTTGTGATAGTTCCACTCTATCCCTAGTTTTATTTTTATGTTAGGTACATAGGTATTAAGGGCTATTATGTCTTATTGGAAAGTTAATACCTTAATCATTAGTCCAAGTCTACTTTTATCCTTGATATTTTTTGTTGTTCTGAAGTAGGCTGCGTGGAAATCAACATACCTACTCCAGCTCTTTTATTTGGAGGTTGGGGGAGCGGCTAACATGAACATGGTATATCTTTCTCCATCTCTTCAATTTAACTTATCTGTCTCTTTATAATTAAAATGGGTTTCTTGTGGACAACAGATATTTTGATCTTGTTTGTTTATTTTAATCCACTCTGGCAATCTCTATTAAGTGGTGTATTTAAAACCTTTATATTTAAAGTGATTGTCAATATCATTGGAATAATATCTACCATGTTTTTAAGTGGTTTCTATTCATTATAACTGTTCTTTGTTTCATTTTCCACCTCTTTTTTTGTCTTCTCTTGTTTTAATCAAGGATTTTATATGACTCCATTTTGTCTATTTTCTTAGCGTACCAATTATCCTTATTTTAAAAGATTTTATAGTGCTTTAGAGCTTCCAGCATACATGTGAACTAAGTCCTTTCAAATAACACTATACCACTTCATGTGCAGTGCATGTACCTTACAACAGAGTATTCCCATTTCCTACCTCATAATCTTGAGGACTTGCTGTCATTCATTTCACTTGCCTTCATGCTATAATCAGCCAATACACTCTTTCTATTATTCCTTTCAATGAATGGTTATCTTTTAGATCAATTAGGAACAAGAAAAAATATTTTATCTTTATATATTCCTTGTACGGCAATCTTCCCTTTTTTGTGTAGGTCTGACTTAGTGACCTATATATTTTCCTTCACCCTGAATATGTCCCTTTAACATTTATTGCAGGGTCTGCTGGCAATGAATTCCCTTTATTTTAGTTTTTCCTAGACTGTCTTCTATTTCACTTTGGAAAGAAAATTTCAGTTTGTATAGCGTTGGAGGTTATTTTTATTTCTCTCTCTCTTTCAACACTATTACACTCGACTATCTTGATTTCATCATTTATGATGTGAAATTTGCCTTAATTCTTACCCTCTTCCTTGGCAGGTAAGGCTGTACCTTCCCTACCCTACTCCACTCCTCTATGCTTGGCTTCTTTCAAGGTTTTCTCTTTGTCTTTAGTTTTCCACAGTTTTAATATAATTTCCCTAGGTGAAGATTCTTTGGGAACTATCCTGCTTGATGTTCTATGATCTTCCTGGGTCTGTTGTTTGGGGTTTACCAATTTTGGAGAATTCTGACAATAATTCTTCAAATATTTTTTCCTGCTTTGCTCTCTTTTTCTTCTGTTATTTTAATTACATACATATTGCCCCTTTTGAAATCATCCCCCAGTTGTTAGATTTTCTTTCACTTTTTTGCTTGTTTGTTTGTTTTTTCATTCTTTTTTTCTTTTGCACCTCAGTGTGGGAAGTTTCTATTGACATATCTTACAGTTAACCAATTCTCTCCTTGGCCATGGCCAATCTATAGATGAACCCATCAAAAGTATTCTCCATGTCTGTTATAGTGATTTTGATTTTTACTATTTTCTTTTCCATTAGAATCCTTAGCATATTTTTTGTTGTTACATGCCTTCAATCAACTCTAGGACTTGATGTCCTTATGAATGAGTGATGTCCACCACGTCCTCTCCTCAGCAGCCCTGCTCAGCTTCTATAGACTCATGCCTATTGCTTCCTTTATGGAGTCAATCCATCTCAGATTTGGTCTTTCTCTTTTCCTGCTGCCTTTTACTTTTCCCAGCATTATTGTCTTTTCCAAAGAATCCTGCTTTCTCATGATGTGCCCAATGAAGGGTAGCCAAGTACAGGCATAATGTGCTCTAGGACCCACTTGTTTGTCTTTCTGGCAGGCCTGGGTATCTGTAGAGCTCTCCTCCAACACCATATTTCAAATAAATGAACTTTTTTCCTGTCAGCCTTTTTCACTGTCCAGCTTTTGCACCAGTATACTAACTGGGAATACAAGCATGTGGATAATCTTGGCCTTAATCTCTAAGTATACTTCCTTCCTAATACTTTCATTACTGCCCTTCCAAGTCCTAATCTTTTCTCAATTTCTTGACTGCAGTCTCTATTTAAATTGATGACTGAACCAAGGTAAACAAAAATTTTTAACAGTTTTAATGTCTTCGTTGGCTACATTAAAGCTATGTAGTTCTTCTACAGTCATGATTTTTGTCATCTTGATGTTCAAATGCACACTTGCTTTGGCATTTTCTTCTTTCACTATCATCAGAAGCCTTTTCAAATCATTGCTGCTTTCCGCCAGTAAGGTGGTGTCATCTACATGTCTTAGTTTGTTGATATTTCTTCCACCAATATTCACTCCTCCTTCATCTGAGTCTAGCCCACTTTTTTGTATGATGGTTTCTGCATACAATTTAAACACTCCTCAATTTTCCCCTTATCTGATGCCTTTGCCTGTAGGATATTAAGCATAGTTATTTTAAATTCCCTTCTGATAACTCCAAACTCTGTGTCATATCTAAGTACACTTCGGATACTTGCTTTATTTTTCCAGAGACATATAATTTGGTTTGTAATTTATGGTTGAAAGCCAAGCATTATGTTTTTGGTAACTGGAACTGTGGTAAATTGGCTTTTCCTGTGAGATTTTATGTTAATCTTCTAGGAGTTGGGCTATGGTTAACCTTTGCTGTAGCTGTAGGTTCCAGTGGCTTCAACTTCCTCTAGTATCATAGTTTTGACATGATAAAACTATGTTGGGTTACTGAAAACTCCTCCTTAGGTTCTATATGTTGCAGATTTTTCACTATAACCCACTGTTATTATACTGGGAGTCCTGTTGGTGTGGTGATAAAGTATGTGGGCGTGGAAATGTCCTGTAATCGTATATTTAATTCTCAGTGGCCCTGTGCCTCTGGGCTGTGACCTTCACTAAGGTTTCTTAGCTTTTTACCCCTCTTATTAGAGACAGAAAGGCTGGAAGGGATCTGAGTCAGGGCGACTGCCTCCCACAGGTGGGACGAGGCTCCGTTAAGTCTTTTCCCTGGTAGTAGGCCTTTGTTTCAAAGACATAGCTGAGAATATTTAACAAAGTTTATTTTCCCCTCCCGCTGCCAGAACTCAGAGGACACCTTTACTGGTTTCTTACTTTCAGAAACTGGTGGTGTTCCTGCAGGCCCGTGAAAGCATGAGGATATCCATAAGACTATGACCCTCAGGAGTTTTCCTCAGCTAGCCCACACTTAGCCTCCAGCAATTGCTTACAGTTACATTTAAATATTTCTATCCGTTTATGAGCCAGCCCTGGTGGTCTAGTGGTTAAGGTTTGGCCCTCTCACTGCCATGGCCCCAATTCGTTTCCTAGTCAGGGAACCACACCACCCACCTGTCGGTTGTCATACTGTGGCAGCTGTGTGTTGCTGTGATGCTGAAAGCCATGCCACCGGGATTTCAAATACCAGTAGGGTCACCCATGGTGGACAGGTTTCAGCAGAGCTTCCAGACTAAGACAGACTAGGAAGGGGGAACTGGCCACCCGCTTCTGAAAAAATTGGCCATGAAAACTCTATGAATAGGAACAGAGCATTATCTGATATAGCACCGGAAGGTGAGAGGATGGTGCAAAAAGACGGCAGGGTTCCGCTTTGCTGTACACAGGGTCCCTAGGAGTCAGAATCAACTCAACAGCACTAACAACAAATTAGTTTATGACTCCAACTCTTTTGTTTCAGATAAGCTGAACTTGACTGTAACTCTCTCATTCACCTGTTTACAGATCAGAGTGGAAGTTTGCCCTGTGACCTCAGTTCTCTGATAGATCCTAGAAAAATTGTTGATTTTCAATTTGTTCAGCTTTTTTTATTTTTGTAAAGACTAAAGTGACATGATGACATTCATTTCTTCTCTCTGACATGTCTGACATTCATTTCTTTTACCTGTATATTTCAGTGAAACATAATTAATGCTATTTTGGAATTTTCAATCTCTCTCTTTTGCACTGCCTGATTTTTGTGATTTTTATGCTTTTAGATTAGCTATTTTTTAATCATAGCAATTTTCCCCTCCACTATCTTTACACTTACAATACGTACTGTTTCTATACTTTCAGAGCACGAATCATTAAGTCATCAAGTTGAAAATTAATTGGTACCTTTATTTTCCTTCTGCATTGCTGCATGCCCAACTTATATATATTTTGTCATATATTTAATTTTATCTTTTTAAAACCCAACAAATATCTTATTACTGTTTTACACAGTCATTGTAATTTAGAGTTTCCAAACATTTAGTCTTTCTATGCTCTTCATTTCTGTTTGTGTATGAGAAAATCCTCATCAGTTCATTTTTCTACGGCCTAAATAAAGCCTTTAAAACGTCCTTTCAGGTAAATGCACTGTTTGTCTGTACTTTTAGGGGTTTTATTTATTTATTTTTTGCGGGGAGAGGATCCTCTGTTAAACCACTACAACTTATTTAGGTATTGAATTTTCATTTTTGTCTCTTTCGTCTTATAAGACTCCCAAAATTAAATTTCAACTTTCCCAAATTGATGGATGTTCTTAGATAAAGGTGGCTCCCACATGTGTTTGCTTCCCTATGTCTGAATTTCACTTCAGTTGTAGCCTGGTAAGTCCTTACTCTCTCTGAGAGATCCTGAGATTTCACAGAGGTGTCTTTCATATGTCTATTTATAGTATTAATCAAGACAGTTGTCCCAATAACCTAACCTACCATTATTGGAAATGAGAATTAAATTCTTATTGGTAACTAGGAAATAAAGAAACATTAATACTGATGTGTTTGTGGGTGTATGTATATATGTATGTAGATATGTATACGTACTTGTAGACTCTAAAGTATGTAGAACACTTCTAACAGGAGTTAAAAATAAATGAGATGGTAACGATGCTGTTAGTAGCAGTGGGAGCAGAAGCAGTGAAATCAAAGCAGAGAGTCGGTTTATTGTATCACTCTTAGGACTTAGTAACTCAAAAAGCCTTAAACACATATAACAGGAAAAAAGATATTATAATGCCAATATGGTAGAAATATAATATTGAGTATTTTTACATTTTGACAAATACTTCATTGAAGGAAAACATGATTCATTTTATCCTTGGAAAGATACTGTGAGGTGGGTACTAAAATTGTCTCCATTTAATATATGGGAGAAATACATTTTGAAAATTAATATAATATTTTCAATATTACACAGCTAATGAAGGACAGAGTGCCTGAAGAATCTAGAAAATCAGTGACCATTGTATACGGCCTTTGTACTTGTAAAAACAAATCAGATAATTTTAATGGACCCATAAAACATTTAAAATGATGATATTGCAATATAATACTTACAAAATTCTATCAAACTAAAGCTGAGGTTTTTTCATATTGTATTTTCTGGCCAAAGTTCAGATAAATTCAAGTTCATGATACTCATATTCCTAACAACAACAAAATGTATTATGTAGATCATCATTAAATACCTTGGGCCAAAAGGAATAGAATGAGAAATTAGAACAAGAAATTAATTAGAACATTGAAATAATTAGAACACCTATGAACAAACAGTCAAAGCTAATAATCATAGACACTTATCAGCATGGAGATGATGGCTATTTTATCACTGGAGATAATGGTTCCCATCCTTTAGCGACATTAGACAATTTTAATAAATATTTCACAAACTATTGTCCATTTTCTGTTGTAGCTTTCAAAGTAAAATATAAACCTAATCTAAAACTTTTTCTAAGCTTTGAATGATGTTTTCAATGTAGAATTAAAAATTGAACCATAGTCACTTTTAGTTTTTCCAGGTCTAATAAAGTGTCTCCACTCTTTCATCTAGCTTCCATGGCAACCCTTACCCTCTGCACCTCCACTGCTCCTACTGCACACCACAGGACTGTAATTTCCCACAGCCAGTCCATCTGTCAGAAGCTTTTGGTCTTCCCAGAATTAGTCTGAATATTTCATCCTAGTAATTACTTAACTGTAGGGACAAAAAACTCTATGTAATAGTA
Source organism: Equus quagga (assembly GCF_021613505.1). NCBI lineage: Eukaryota > Metazoa > Chordata > Mammalia > Perissodactyla > Equidae > Equus > Equus quagga. Next base: position 104,080,423 of record NC_060275.1, read on the forward strand.
GTGACACAAAGGAATTCATGTTTTAATACAGCTATGTAAATTGCAAACTACAGAACATTAATAGTTAAAAAAATTTCAAGTCAGAGTCATTTTTTAAATTTTAAATATCAAATCTAGAAAACAATCAGTGGAAATAATTCTAACGATTGAAATGCTGTGACTTTTATGTCACATCCATGAAAATATTTTTGAGCAGGATTTTCTTCTGTAGATAGAAGCATTAACTGTCCTTGAAAATACTGAATGAACCTGACAAGTATACAAGTGAGAGCATACTTTTAAAATACAGCAACACTACTTTACTGAGTAATACTGAGATGAAAACTTGAAATGATTATTGTCTCTGAGAGCTATAATTCAGATGATTTGCAGTATCCCATAAATGTAACATGCTATTGGTTCTATTTATAAAAGGTACCATTTGACTCACTTTCTTTATGGTATTTATATCTCTTCATAGTCACTCTTCTATAAAGCAATTTTTATGAAAGCTGTGAAAAGGTCTTTAACTTTTTTTCTATCATAAACTTTTTAAAGGGAGCGGCAAATACATCGTTGAGTTTTATAAAAGAATTCACAACAAATATTATAATTTTCTCCTGTTCAATATGTTGTGGTAAATTCCAAGGAAAGTATGTACTCATATTTTAAGAACTAGTTCACTTTCATATTTAAGCATTTTTGATGTTACATATACGCATTGATTTTAGAAATAAAACAGACAAAAATGGTTTTGCATATTAAGTGAATGTTATTTTATGTATAACATTATAATTCTGGGTTTCTTGAGTTCTCTTGAAATTCAGCCTTCATAAAGTAAAGTCAAAGAAAAAATTATATAGTCAGTACTTCTTGCTTTTTTAATTTTTGTACATCTTACTTTTTTATATACATGCATAATTCTTTTTTTCTTTTTGGACACAAAGGGGGAAAACGCCTTCTTCCAACTCATTTCATTGACAATTCACATACAGCCAAAAATTTCAGAAAGAGAAGTGTTCTTTCTAACAAATCTTTCCCTTTTGAAAAACAACAATAACAACAAGAGGCAAGTTTGGCTAAGTACCTATGAGAATTTAAATAGCCCCTTCTCAGTTTGGGCCCTTTATTTTAATGGATTTGAGAATCAAATCCATTATTTTAATGCCATTGAGAATCAATTTCCCAATGGAAAAAAAAAGTCTGACCGAAAAGAAAGCTAGCAACAAAACCAAACAAAAACTAAAACAATCTGGGAAAACATATGTTGAGGGCTTTCTTCTAATCTATTCTCGAGAGAGCATGTATGACATTTCTTAGGGGAAAAGAAAGATCCAAGTTGTACAATTTTTGTGATTATTCTCCCCCTAAAAGGAGAAACAGAGGTTATTTCATCCTAGAACTAATTACAGTTATATAAGGAAATTCAGAGTAACAAGATCTATTTATGTTGAATAGCAAAGAGTTTAGTTTAAGAGAAAATATTTTGTCAGTTTCAAAATGACAGCTCCTTTTTCTTTCACTCAAATGAAAGTGAAGCCATATACAGCTATTGCCTTAGGCATCTTAAAGCTAAACATTTATGTAAATTTTTTTTAGGTTATGAAGAGGATATAATTAAAATCTTTGGAGAATTTAGTGAAAGATTTTGGAAGGAGGAAGATAGTAAGATGTTTCCTAAACTGTAATTTCTGATGCAGCAGTTATGAAGATGGCCTCTTATGAATCTGAGAGGGTATTTTGTTCTCTTGCTTTTTTAAAAAAATAATAAGTGATTTGCTATTTAAAGTCGCTTGCTATTAATGAAAAAATGCTACCCTTTAGGCAATAAGCAAGTACAGGACTCACATGTAAATGATCAAGAAAGCAGAGACAAATTCTTCCTCCCAGAACAACAAAAACAACAAAATCCCAAGGTCCGCCCTATGGTCCACCCTTATGATAACTATTTGTGATGCCTTTCCTCTATTGAGAATGAAAATATCTCCCTATTGATTACAGATACCAAGTGTTTAAGAATCTGGGGTCTCTATCCTTGGATTAAGCTATATAATCAAGATTTTTTAAAAATGTATTAAAAACTGACATGTGGATATTTATAATACTTTAAAAACAATAAAACTACAATATTAGAATATAATATCACATCACCCAAAATATTTTAAATATTCTAATTTTCATATAAGTTGTTTATATTATTTTATATAATGCTCAAAGTATTTTTGAGAAGTTGCACAATTGACTAGAGAAATTATGTAATGTGACATAAGCATCTCAGTGGAAAATGCAATTATTTTTAAACGTCTCCCAATATTTCTTTTCTGGCTGTAGTATGTTCCAGTTTTAGTCACAGTTCATTGAAGCTTTAGTGCATGCTGCTCTTGTTTCAAATAAAACAAAACAAATCTTGGATAATTACAAACAATGTCAAAGTTTTATTTCAAACATGTTGCCAAAAAGAGAACTCCAGAGGCCAATTACAACATCCTTTCTTCATAAGGATGTCTACAGGAGAGAAACTTTAGATAATGATTGTCAGATTACAAACAAAGGAAAAATATGTTTGAATAAAATAAGATGTGTTTGACATTACCTGGGTTTGTCAATCACTGGACTCCCAGAAGTTTTCTTCATCCCATTAAACTTACTAGAAAGTTATCTAAGCATTTTATCAGGAATACAAAATTCTCCCCTAAAGGACTTTAAATATTACACCACATAGTATGTCCCAGATCAGATTGGGCACAATTTTTGTTTCTGTATTTGTCTGCAAATCTGTAAACTGAGAGTTGCAAAATGGCAGAAATCATTAAAGAAAGAACCAGAGACATCTAACCTCTAATTAAAATTCACTCAGTGTGAACACACTTCTCCACAATGAATAGCCAAGGAATTCTAAGAATCTTGGCTGTCTAGTTAGTAGCTGTAAATACAAAATCTGTCATAGGGATAGTATAGTTCAGTTGCACGACTCTGTTCAAATATCTCTGATAAACCATAAATAAGACATTTTCTTTGCAATTTTAATAAAGATTATACCTCTAGGTATGTATGAATCAAATAATACAAAGCATTTTATGATTATTTGGGAATATGATATATGGTGCCCATTTAAAAAAATTTCAATTTCAGGTTATAAGGATAAGGGTCACAATTTAAATAGATGCCAATGTTTCTACTTGTATATTTGTGTTTCAATGTACTTATTTAATATTTTAATTTCAATATATTTAGTTAGTTCTCCAATTCAGAGTTGTGGTATTTCACTTGGTTACATTTAGAAGTCAATTTCCTTTCTAGAATGACACATGAAAATTGGGGAATGAGAAAATCTTTTCCATTCCGTTATGCTGGTCACTAAGATTTCATTGTTGACGTATGAGTGATACATTGAAAGATGATTGACTCTGCTGCCTGAATGCCATATATTTTTTTCTTTGGCCATGGCAAATAGCCCAGCCTATCAGGGCAATCAAACTCTCAAACAGGGTGCAAACTCCCACTGTTGTCCTTCCATCAAATCTTCCCCATTTTTAACTATTTCCAACTTCAATATTTCTCTCTTGGATTGTGCCAGCTCTGTCTCCTCCGAACTCTTGAACTGCTTTCCCTTGATTGACCTACACATCGATGGTTCTTCTTCAGGACATCACTGAGATACAAGTATCTCTTATTCCTCATTGTAACCCTGGCCTTGGCAATGGTCTATATCTTAGAGCCCAATGGCTTGACTGTATGTTTGAGATGGGAAATGAATAATAGGTCTCTCACTTCAGAACATTTGCCATCGCAGCAAGAGCAAAACAGCTTAATATTTTATAGAATTATCTCAACAAAACATTTGTTTAGTATGTACGTGCTTTCACTTCATTTTCTAGAAACTGGCAACAATCCTAGTTTCTAGCAAATCCTAGAATATGGATTTATTTCTGTACATATGCAAATAGAAGTTTATCATATTAAAATAAATGTAATCACATTCCTTTGAAAATTCTCTTTGTCTCTCTCTCTATACACACACACACATATATATATATATATATATGTATATCCAGAAGTACAAAGAGCCATGTATATAAAACCTTTTTAAAACATCTCTCCACTATAATTTAAAGTCAATACAGTAATTGTAGGAATGTGGATTTGGAAGTAATGGTTTGGAAACGTAAAAATTGGGGCAATTGTTTTCAATCAAAATTCATCACATAAACAGAAACTTCCAGAAGAAAAAGCAAAAAGTACATGCTTTGATTTGGCTAATATAACCTTCAGACAAATAACTGGAAATATTTGGAAACGAAATTCTAAAATTATATGGACGAAAAGATATTCTGAAGAACCTCGATTGCCAAACTGTGGAGTTTTAGTTTTGTCTAAAGTTAATGGGAAATCACTTGAAGATTTTGGGCAAGAGAGTAATAGGATAAGCCTTGGCTTCCAGAATATGGCTCTAACCATGCTATTTAACCTGAATGCATAAGAGATTAACATTTAATGATAGGACATTAATGAGAAGATTTGGAAATACTTGAGGAAATCACATTAGCTTGATGCTTTCCACTGTAATGGTATCAATGAACATACAATATTCTCTTTGTTCATGTCCCCTTTGTTGCAAGTTCTTTTCTAGATTTTTAAGTTAGCTGGAAGCTGAATACAATCCTTTCATTTGGGATTGAAAAGATTGTCATGAATCTCAAATAATCTGTCTTCTTTTGCTTCTTAACCTGCAATAATTTGACAGTCAACCTTACTTCTTCATTGAAACTACCCTCCTAAGGTCATCAGCAATCTCTGTTGTGTTAACTTCAGGGAAACCTCTTATCTATTTTTATTTATTTGTTTCTTTTCTTTTATTTTTTTGAGGTGGATTAGCCTTGCGCTAACATCTGCAGCCAATCCGCCTCTCTTTGCAGAGGAAGATTGGCCCTGAGCTAACATCGGTACCCATCTTCCTCTATTTTATATGTGGCCCACCTGCCACAGCATGGCTTTACAAGCAGTGCATAGGTCCACACACAGGTTCTAAACCGGTGAAGCCTGGGCTGCCAAAGCAAGCGGAGTATGTGGACTGAACTATTAGGCCACGTGGCCAGCCCCCAGAGGAACCTTTTAGATGGCCACTTGTATTTGCCATTAAGCAGCACTTAACATTCTAGACCACATTATCCTTCCTGAAGCACTTATTATTTTTATTTTGCTCCTAGCAGGTGCTCATTTTCAGAATATTTTATGATTTCTTTTTCATTTATGTGGACCATCAATGTTGGCATTCTTTGTTTTCCTAATTTGGCCACCTTATGCTTTCATTTTTCATGTCCTCACTGTGTTATGTGATTTTATTTTCTTCCATGGTTTCAATTATAATGAACATTTGATAATATGTGAATGCTCAACATAGACACCATAGACTTCACACCTGTATTTCCATGGCATTCCTGGAAACCTTAGATTTCCCACAGACCCCAAAACTTTAATGTTTCCATCCTCCCCAAACTTTTCCACTTTCACTGTGCCTTTCATAGAAAGTGAATCATATGCACACTGTTCATTTCACTGGTTATAAACCTGCCTTGCCCATATTGGTAATCGAACTTCCTGAGTAAGTCATCCTGTTTAATTGGATCCCTACTCTGCAGTCAGAGAGATCTTTTTGATAGGCAAACCTATATTATTACTACTCTGGTTATCTCTTTAATACTTTTGCTAAATCTAGCCCACAGCTTGTAAGAATCACTTGTAATAGTTATTGTATAGGCTATGACGCTGCATTAAATAGACCCCAAAAAGCAAACAACACACAACTGGCAAACAAACAAACAGTGGGTGAAAAAGATAGAAGCATATTTTACCTAGCTCTGGTCCAGTCCTTTTTCAGGGAACTTGGTCCCTTTCAACTGACAAATAGGTGAGGTAAACTTGTTGTGATAAATGCTTTACTTTCCTTGATTACAACCTCTATGGAATAACAATAAAAATGTGTGATTAGAACTGGACCCAGATGTAGAATACTGTTTTTATAGACAGGTAGTTCCTAAGCAAAAACATTTCCAAAAATATAATATTCTAGAGTGTATTTTTAAATGGTTTTAATACTTTGAAACCAAAAGCTTCCTCCTATTTTCTATTCTTATAACCATAATGTAGTTTCCATCTTGATATACTTGATAATGATTAGGATTTCTCTGCATAATGATCTTCCCATTACAGAATATAGTCCTTCATTTGTTTTATTGTTATTCTTTCAGAAATTTTTAATTAAAACTCACTCTTCTATATAATTTTGGATATATTTTACTTAAACATCCATTATGACATCTTTTAAAATATAGTCCCTAAAATAGAAAATTATTGTAATAATTCAATCTTCCCAGAATACTGTGGGGAAGGGAGCTTGAATCTACTTACCCTTTTAATTCTGAGTGCCCAGGGAAGAAGAGTGGCTTCACAAACTAGAGAGAGGATAGAGACACTGAATTAACATGGAAATTTAGGCCTATCTGTCATTTTTTTTTTGATATTTTCTTTTCTGCTGACACCTGCATTTATGAAGTACACCACAATTATCTCTGAAATTAGTTGTGTCAAAGTCTTTCCCTCAGGTGTCTCCCAAGATGCAGACTCAAGTCTGGAAAGTAAAGAGAAGCACATATTCACTTTGGGTATAAATGACACTATGTAATCAAGCTTACTAGTTTACCAATAATAAGCCAGATACTGTTCATTGCTCTTCATTTGGCTGCTTGTGTCAGTTTCTCAATTTGGAAGGAAGAAAGGGTAAATAACTTTCAATCTCAAGATTACAGTGAAAATGAACACTTTTCACTGGCGTACTCATACATACACACAACCCTGGTGAGGAATGTCTTTCTCTCCTAGTACCATTTGAGTCAATAAGCAATATTTTGTGTGGCTCAGACCTAAGACAACAGGAGTAAGTGGGAGAAATGCTAGAGAAAGTACAAGGGAGTAAAGAGAATGGTGTAAAGGAAAAGGGAAAGAGTGGCGTAGTTTCAGCCCAGCCAGAATTGTCACCCAAGAACTCAAACACCCTAGTTTGTTTCTCTTTCATGAAAAATACACTCCAGATTAGGTAGAATGTATTTTACTGAATGTATGATTGTTTTATTAATCTAATTTCAGGACATATGACAAATATCAGTCCTTTTGCTGGATTCAGTTCTGTCTAACATAGGGCTCATGAGACCATTTGAACATCAAAACATTTCTGCCTGATAGATCTAGTGAAACTCTTTTGTCTTCTCAAGTAATGGGGCTAAAGTATATATGCATTTGGAGTTTCCATCCCTGTAAGCGTAGCCAGGATTAAAAAGTCATTTCAAACCTTCCAAAGTGTGAATTATACAAGTTCATTTCAATATAATTCTTTTTCAACTTTTCATTGACCCAAAAGTATATTTAATTTGGAATGCTGTTGAGCACATGAAGGTGAAGTCAGGAAAGAGCCACCAGCATTCTGTGCACAATGCTCACCCTTAATCACCAGAGGCAAGAAGAGGTTAACATGGTCACAAAGGGCAGACAGGCTGGATGGATTTCTGAAGCTATTTTCTGAAAACTCGATTTCTGGGAAAGAACTACTATGAGGAGGTGGAGCAGGAGATGTTCTTCATTTAGAGGAAAAGCTGACACTTGTCCCAGTAATTCAGTGTTGTGTCAATTTCCCTAGGATGGGACAATTGTGTCATGAATCTCTTCTGTTTTAGGATGGCTAAACAGAAACATAAGACGAAGAAATTTTTTGTTTTATTGATTTTTCTTTGCTTATTTGCTTTGCTTTTAGTTTTCAGGAATGGTCATAGGCCAATTTTGACTTCAGAGATATTTTCATATTAAGGAAAGGAAGCAAACTATGGTCTTCTAAATATTTTGGCAAATGTGGACTTGATTCAATTTTTACTTAATCATTTAAGGTATTTATCAGTGTTCTACTTTCAACCAGCTTTTTGATAGTACTGGCACAAGTCATGATCATTATCTAATTAATCAAATAAATTACAAAGAAAAAAAAGGAATGTGTACAAAATAGTATGATCATTTGAGAACTAAGGATTGTTATCTATCAGTGGAGATTATTGACTAGGCATAAAAATGAATAATATAAGTAATCTCAGATTACTATAAAAAGGGAAAAATCTCTTTCCCAAGGAATTTCATATCCTATTAGAAAATGACAGAGGAACAAGGATAAATAGGATGTGTAGGATCATATCCATATAATTACATGATTCTGATTTAACCATGAAATAATCTTATTTTTTGAGAAAAACATCATGAAAGTGTTCCAGTTTTTCTTTTTATTCCTAGGATGCAACAGAAAACTCTTCAATATACAGGTATTTACAAATATTTCATCCTTGACCAAACTCTAGTCAGGCTCCTCAGAGCCCTCATCTTGATTAGGTCTCAACTTGGCTTATATAGACTTAAACAAACACTACCACAGTTTCTAACAGTGCAAGTCTGTATCCCTGGGATGACACTAGGCTCCCTCAGAAAACTCACATCTGCCAAAATAATTTACTGTTTGTTCCAGCCAACACCTGATGATAAGGACCCCTGTTTCCCAGTTGTGAGCTAACTTCAGTAAGCGCCTGTTAGTAAACCCAGATGAGTTTTACATGGACCAAGTCCTCCTTCCCACTTTCTGTAATTTTTCCCTTCCCTGACTCTTCTCAAAACCCCAAGATTCCCGCTCCCAACTGCCTCATTCTCTATTTATTTATTGTTTATTTATTTATGATATAATTGACATGAAACATATATTTAAGGTGTATAGCCTGTTGATTTGATATACTTAAATATGGCAATAAGATTACCACCTTAGCTTTAGCTAACATCTCTATTACATCACATAATTATCTTTTCATTTTTATAATGAGAACATTTAAGATCTAGTCTTAGTCTCTTAGCAGTTTTGAAGTGTATAATACAGTATTGTTAGTATAATCACTATCCTGTACATTAGATCTCCAGAAGTTATTCATCATCTACTTGCAATTTTGTACCCTTTACCAACATCTCCCCAACTCCCCCAGCCCCTGGTGGCAATAGGCGGTAACTGCAACCAAATAATATCAGGATATGTAAGATCCAAGCCACCTCCTCTAGCAATATCAAAAATTATATCAAATTTCCAGACCAGAGAGAAGATGACAAGTGCCCAGAATTCAGTTCTGAGGACACAGAAATGTGTAAGCTAAATGACAATGAATTCAAAATAGCTATCATCAAAAAACTCAATGAGGTAAAAGAGAATGTAGACAAACAATTCAACAAGTTCAGGAGCTACGTCACAAAAGAGATTGAAATTATAAAGAAGAATGAATCAGAAACATTAGAGATGAAAGGCACAATAGAAGAGATGAAACAAAATACAGATTCCCTGAATGCTCGAGTGGACATCATAGAGGAGTGTATCAGTATAATTGAAGATAGACATGTTGAAATGCTCCATACAGAAGAGGAGAGAGAACTAAGACTAAAAAGAAAGAAGAAAGTCTCCATAAATATCTGACTCAATGAGGAAATGCAACATAAGAATTATAGGTATTCAAGAAGGAGAAGAGAAGGAGAATGGAGCAGAAAGCTTGTTCAAAGAAATAATAAGAGGGAACTTCCCAAACCTAGAGAAAGAGAGGGAAATCCATGTGGAAGAGGCTTCCAGATTTTCTAGACATGTCAATGTAAAAAGGCATGTCAATGTAAAAAGGCATATAGTAGTAAAGCTAGCAAAAATGAATGACAAAGAGAGAATACTAAGGGCAGCAAGGCAGAAGGAAATAATCTAGAAAGGAGCCCCTATCAGGCTTTTAGCAGATTTCCCTGCAGAAACCTTACAAGCTAGGAGAAAATGGAAGGACATATTCAAATCTTTAAAAGACAAAAATTTTCAGCCAAGAATACTGTATCCAGCAAAAATATCCTTCGGATATGAGGGGGAAATAAAAACTTTCCCAGACAAACAAATGCTATGGGAGTTCATAGCCATGAGACCCCCCCCCCCCCCCCACACACACACACACAAGAAATCCTCAAGAAGGCACTCATACTAGAAAAAAAAAAAGAGGGAAAAATGGGTCACAAAGCATGGAGTAAGGAGATAAAGAGGTAGACAAAATCAGAATAGGATAGCAAATACTCAAGCATAGCATTAAAGATAAAAGGAAGGAAAACACCAAAAACAGAGATAATCTTGTCATTTTAACCACCAAACTCACAAAATAAGATGGAATAAGATGTAAGAAACACAACTTATGGGGGGAGGACGAAAGGGACTGAATCACTTTAGACTAAGGGAATAAGAAGCCATCAGATATTGGACGATCTTATACATGAGATTCTGAATACAAACCTCATGGCAACCACTAAACAAAAAAGCAGAACAAAGACACAAATAATAAATAAGGAGAAAACAAAGAAACACATCATAAAAACTACATAATTCAATGGGTAGACCAAAAAACGAAATGAAGGAAAACCAGAAAATGAGTGATAAAATGACAGCATTAAGTCCTCATACCTTAATAATCACCCTAAACATAAATTGATTGAATTCTCCAATAAAAATACACAGAATGGTGAGATGGCTTAAAGAACAAGAGCCAACAATGTGCTGGCTCCAGGAAACACATCTCAGCTACAATGACAAACACAGGCTCAGAGTGAGGGGGTGGAAGACGTATTCCAAGCTAATGATAAAGAAAGGAAAACAGGTGTCAGAAGACTTATATCAGACAAAGTAGTCGTCAAGATAAGACAGATAAAGAGAGATAAAGACAGGCAGTATATAATGATCAAAGGGACACTCCCTCAAGAAGAAATAACACTTATAAATATCTATGCACCCAACACAGGAGCACCCAAAGTTCATAGAGAAACTATTAAAAAACCTAAAAGAAGATACTAATAAAAACATAATAATAGTAGGGGACCTCAACACTCCACTCACATCAATGGATAGATCTTCCAGACAGAAAATCAACAGGGAAACAGTGGAATTAAGTGAAAAACTAAACCTGTCGGACTTAATAGATGTATATAGAATGCTCCATCCAAAAACAACAGAATACACGTTCTTCTCAAGTGCACATGGAACATTCTCAAGGGTAGACCATATGTTGGGAAACAAGGCAAGCCTCAATAAATTTAAGAAAATTGCAATAATAACAAGTATCTTTTCTGATCACAATACTATAAAGTTAGAGAGTAATTACAGGAAAAAAGCTGAGAAAGGGACAAAGATGTGGAGACTAAACAACAAGCTATTGAGCAAGCAATGGATCATTGAAGAAATTAAAGGAGAAACCAAAAAATACCTGGAGACAAATGAAAGTGATAACATGCCATACCAACTCATATGGGATGCAACAAAAGCTGTATTAAGAGGAAAATTCATCACAATACTGGCACACCTTAACAAACAAGAAAAATCCCAAATCAGCAATCTCAAATTACACCTAACTGAATTAGAAAAAGAAGAACAAACAAAGCCCAAAGTCAGCAGAAGGAGAGAAATAATAAAAATCAGAGCAGAAATAAATGCTATTGAAACAAAAATGGCAGTAGAAAGGATCAATGAAACAAAGAGCTGGTTCTTTGAGAAGATAAATAAAATTGACAAAATCCTAGCCAGACTGACAAAGAAAAAAAGAGAGAAAGCTCAGATAAACAAAATTAGAAACAAAAGAGGAGAAATAACAACAGACACCACAGAAATGCAACAGATTATAAGAGAATACTGCAAAAAACTATATGCAACAAAATGGATAATGGATAATGAGTGCCATCCCACTGAGAATAGGAACGAGACCAGGATGCCCACTATCACCAATCAACATAGCACTAGAGATTCAGGCCAGAGCAATCAGGCAAGAGAAAGGAATAAAAGGAATCCAAATAGGGAGTAAAGAATGAAACTTGCTGTTTTCAGACATGATCTTATATACAGAAAACCCCAAAGAATCCATCCACTCCAATCTAAAGAAAACTAATAGAAATAATTAACAACTACAGTAAAGTTGCAAGGTACAAAATGAACCTACAAAAACCAGTTGCTTTTCTATATTCTGATAATGAACTTACAGAAAGAGAACTCAAGAATATAATTACATTTACAATTGCAACTAAAAGAAAAAGTACCTAGGAGTAAATTTAACCAAGGAGGTGAAGGACTTATACAATGAAAACTATAAGACATTACAGAAATAAATTAATAATGACATAAAGAGATGGAAAGAGATTCCATGCACATGGATTGGAAGAATAAACACAGTTAAAATGTCCATACTACCCAAAGAAACCTACAGATTCACTACAATCCCAGTCAGAATCCCAATGACATTCTTCATGAAAATAGAACAAAGAATCCTATGGGTCAGCCAAAAACCCCGAATTGCAAAGGCAATCCTGAGAAAAAGTAACAAAGCTGGAGGCATCACAATCTCTGACTTCAAAATGTACTACAAAGCTGTAGTCATCGAAACTGCATGTTACTGGTACAAAAACAGGCACACAGATCAATGGAACAGAACTGAAAGCCCAGAAATTAAACTACATATCTACGGACAGCTAATCTTTGACAAAGGTGCCAAGAACATACAATGCAGAAAAGATAGTCTCTTCAATAAATGGTGTTGGAAAAACTGGACAGCCATATGCAAAAGAATGAAAGTAGACCATTATCTCATGCCATACGCAAAAATAAACTCAAAATGGATCGAAGGCTTGAAGATAAGTCCTGAAAGCATAAAACTCCTGGAAGATAATATAGGTAGTACACTCTTTGACATTGAACTTAAAAAGATCCTTTCGAATACTACGCCTTCTCAGACAAGGGAGACAAAAGGAAAAATAAACAAGCAGGACTTCATCAGACTAAAGAACTTCTACAAGGCAAAATAAACTAGTATCAAAACAAAAAGACAGCCCAGTAATTGTGAGAAAATATTAGCAAATCATATATCTGACAATGAGTTAATCTCCATAATATATAAGGAAAAATTGCTCACAAAATTGAGCAATAAAAATACAAACAGCCTGATCACAAAGTGGGCAGAGGATATGAACAGACATTTTTCCAAAGAAGATATACAGATGGCCAATAAACATATGAAAAGATGGTCAACATCAGTAATCATCAGGGAAATGCAAATCAAAACTACAGTAAGATGCCACTGTATGCATGTTAAAATGGCTATAATTACTAAGACTAAAAATAACAAATGTTAGAGAGGGTGTGGAGAAAAGGGAACCCTCATACACTGCTGGTGGGAATGCAAAATGGTGCAGCCACTATGGAAAACAGTATGGAGATTCCTCAAAAAACTAAAAATAGAACTACCATACGACCCAGCTATCCCACTACTGGGTATCTACCCAAGCAACTTGAAATCAACAATCCAAAGTAACATATGCACCCCTATGTTCATTGCAGCACTAGTCACAATAGCCAAGACATGGAAGCAATCCAAGTGCCCGTCAACTGATTACTGGATAAAGAAGATGTGGTATATATATACAATGGAATACTACTCAGCCATAAAAAAAGACAAATTCATCCCATTTGCAACAACATGGAAAGACCTGGAGGGAGTTATGGTAAGCAAAATAAGCCAGACTAAGAAAAACAAACACCAGATGATTTCACTCATATGTGGAATATGAACAAACACATGGACAAAGAAAACAGTTCAGTGTTTACCAGGGGAAGGGGGTGGGGGTCAGCACAGGGGCTGAAGGAGAGCACTTATGTGGTGACCATCAAGAAATAATGTAGAACTGACATCTCACGTTGATGTAAACTATTATGAACTCAATTTAAAGAAAAAGATATACTTGGATATGCATGTGTCCTCATAAATAGATAGTGTTGTTTTGAGTGTTTACGTGTCCTAATAAACTCAAATTATATGACTCCATATAGTCTGTGTCTTTCGTGTTTCAAGAGAACAATGTTTTTAAAGATGAATGTGTGGTACCATATGTACCTCTACTTTATTGTTTATAGGTGCTGTATAACTCTAGGATATACATCTACCAGGGTCTGTTCTTACAAACTAGTTTTCTCTGCCATTCTTGTACATGATATATATGGCCCATAGTGTACATTTCTCTAGCGCAAATACTCAAGAATGGAATTTCTGGGTTGTAGGGTAGACGCAGATTTCATTTCATTGATACTGTCATACTGCTCTCTGGAGAGGCTGTCACGGTTTATGCTTCAACCAGCAGTGCCTAGTTGGTTCAATTTTCTGACATTCTCAATTGTGATTTCTATTATTTGATGCTCCTTTACCAAAATTCCACATTTTATATTAACTATTGTTAGTCCCTGTCTATAATATTATGATATTATTCTGTCTCTTTTAGTTTCTATTTACATGGCATTTCTTTGCCTATCTTTTTATTCTGTTCTTGATTTCCCTGAAGAAGGGATTTCTTCTCCAAATACATTCCTGGCCTCCATCCACCTCCTTAAACCTTCTTAACCTGGGAAAGTAGAACAGTTACTCTATTAAATTGGGGGAAATAACAGCATACAGAGTTTACACTATTCCTACAGGATATCTGAATCCATGAATTCTGAGCAGAATAGGAGGGGAGTGTTGAGGGGAAGTTCTGTCCTAATCCTGCACTGAGCTCTCAGTCATCAAGTTGATATTTTTAACCTCACCTACCACTCCATGGTTTTCTATTAAAATTGCATAGGAAAGATGAGTGCTAGTAGCTGGAAGTCCTTAGCATCCTTCACAACAGGGCTAAGGATAATGAGAAAAAGAAACAAAAATAGTGGAATTCAGGAGAGCACAATTTTTACATGGAGAGAATTTGTCGGAGACTGGAGCACGGTACTGGTGCTGAGACTTTATTTTTTGACAGATACATTTTCCTCTTAGGTGTTTTGAGAAGCTTATTTTAGGCCAAGGGGATTCTTAGGTTTGTGATTTTTTTTTTCAATACTACAGTGAGAGGCTTTAACCTAACCACAGGATGTTTTGATCTTCGTGGCTCATTATAGATCAAAGAAGCTTTGTCCACAAATGATTGTCTCTTCATAGAGAGGCAGAAACACAAATTAAGGTACAAGGCTCATAGGGACCTTAGCAAGGTGAGTGTCCCCGAGGGCAGGAAGACTCTCCGGGTGCAGGCTGCCACAGCTTACTAGTCAGGCACAGTTTTTCCTGAACATGTTTGGCTGTGGCAAAGCTTCATTGTACAGAACAGAAGAGTCCTTTTCTGCCCTTTAAGTATCAGGAGGCAAAAAGATAGTTGATGCTTTTAAATTGAAAACAGCTGACTTTCTCATGTTGCAGAGAAAAAGTAAGGTTCTTACTTTTAAAATATACGTGCCAAACTAACAAAATAAAAGGAAATGTCAAACTACTATTAAAGAGAACATTAGAGAAAGGGCAGAAGATCCCATTATTATATGGAAACCACATAAAGTCTGCTAACAGCTATACCAAGTGGTTATAGAAAATCTATACAAGTTTGAGATGAAGGTTAGCGTAAAATAATTAAAGCAATATTACGTGTTGTCAAGGTGGTAGAGTTACTGCTGACATAGATACTGATATATTGCTGGGGTTCTAAGTGATGTTGGAGAAATTATAGAAGTAAGCATCTTAAAAAGGCACAGAAAGATGAAAGATGCTAAAGGAGATTCAGGCAAGATACTTATATTAGGTATATGGCTGGCTGGACGAATGGAAAAATATTCTGTTGGTGAAATTATTACTGAGGGAGAAAAAGGTAGACAAGGTTTGTTTGAATAATGGATGCTTCTGGGAGAAAGATGAGGATTTGATTTCACATTGCTATGATGAGAGCCACCATAATATCAGAGGTGTAAGAGAATGCTAGAAAAACAAATGTCTGCATCAGATAGGAAAAAGAAAAAGAAAAAAAAAGAAGTCATTCAATTCCAGAAACTTATGGGAGTCCCGGGACTCAAGCCTCAGAAACATTTATCACAGCTGCAGCTCAGAAATCTAGTGAGAACAATTCTACAGTAGAAATGAATGTAAGGATAAAGAAAAAACACTCCTTGATTTTACAGACATAGCAATTCTTTGGCAAAAGGCAGTGGAAACATTGCTAGGGGCACAGGACTCAAATGCATTATCTCAAGAGATGGTGGGGGCAACGCCACCAACTGAAGTCAGAATGGAGCAGCTCTGTGTCCCACAAACTTAGGGCATAAGAGAAGATGGAAATTGTGGTGTTTGATAATGAAAGATAGAAAAGAAAGGTCCCTCAAGAAGAAACTGGTGATGACACTAATTTTAAAAGTTTGCTAGATGGCTCACGTCTCTAACTCAGTTCTCAGGGAAACATAGTTTGCTTAGGTAGATTTTTTTTTGGCCACACATATGGTAAATGCACAGTGCCAAAATTAAGCTCTTATCAGGAATTTTTTTCTATTTGAGTTGAATATCGCAGGATATGAATTATGGACCATTGAACCAGGTGATGGTCCCCTTCACTCTAACCCCACTAGGTTCTTGCTAATGTCGTGGCAACATTAATTTTGCCTGAGAGAGCTACTGCATACTTGATAATAGTACAGTCTCTCTCTCTCTCAATGGGTGTGGAAATTAAATTTTAATTGCCCCACGAAAATTCGATTGTAGAAGGAGTTTGAATGAAACACTTCTATGTTACTGATATGTAAAGAGAGAGACTGACTATGCATTTTATTTGAATGCTGCTATTTCCTTGTCTTTCAGACCTCTGATATTCTGATTTGTCAAAGAGGAACACAGTGTGGAACAGAAAGGATCTTTCAGTCTTGGATCCAGAGTAGTTTTAAAGGTGATTTCATTAACACACTGACTATTTCAGAGACTTCTGGCAATAATATAGAAATTGTCCTCCACGGTTACTAGATACTCATATTTGGTATTTGGAGAGTGGTCTCCCGAAGGTGGAGACCAAATAGGCTTGTGATATCCTCTCCCACAGGAAACAGCCCACTCTTGTTAGCTTTAACAGTTGTAAAGAAGACTTAAGAAAGTAAGAGTAGAATAAATGTTTTTCCCTCATGACTCCTTTAAATCCAAATGAGCTACTCCCAAGTACCGCCCTAATAAATCTCTCCATGACTTTGCTTACTTTGAACTTGGGAAGGACACGTTTCATTCATTGGAAAATTCAGAAAATATAGCAGGACATCCTCAACTTAGCATCTTCTTACTTCTTGAGAAAGCTTTGATCACAGCATGAACAGGTTCTAGAATGCCTTCCACCTTCTTCACCTGTGGGGCAGAGAAGCCCCAAACCAGCAGCCACAGTGATTCAGTAGGTAAGGCCACCTAAATTTGATATTCAGTATCATCAAGCTCATCTTGAATACGGACCCAAAGCCTCCCTATTTGCCATCAGCACTCAGGGTGATACTTTGTTCCTCTTTTCTATTTTTCAAATTTACATTCCAGGTCCCTCAGATTCCAGGCACGGAAGTTATGTGCAATTTATTAGCCCATCTCCCCCCTCGAAAACACAATGTTTATCACCTGAAAGTTGTTTCTATATATAATAAACCTGTAGTTTGAATTCAACACAAGTTAAATACCCTTTTTCCTTTCCTACTTATTATTAATTTCTTCTGTTTTGTCACAGTGCCTTATTTTTGCTACTTCAGGCCAGTTGACTTGTTTATACCTTCACCATTTTGGGAAAATTTTCTGTATTTTTTCGTTTTTTATAATGATAATCTTCACTTTCCTGGTATTCAGTATCACCAGATGGCGATTTCTCTACTGTTCTTTGAAAATAGTATATCAGAAATTTCTACCACAAATGCTAATATGTTTCAATCCCTCCACACAATTCTTTTTTAAAATTTCTGTATGTAAATTATGTTTACTTTTAGTTCCAGAAACACTAATCTTCACTTTGTACTCAAAGTTTTTTTTTTCTCTCTCTCCTTCTCAATTTTTTTTTTTTTTTTAAATCTAGGAATAGGAAACTTAACTTCATCTGGATAGAATCCAAATGATAATCAACGGATGAGTCAATGGATAATTCGCGGTATATGGAAATGATATGTTGTACAATCATCAAAATGAATAAATACGACGGAAGTCAAAAGTATAGATTCATTGTGGCACTAACTTATTATTTAAAAATTATTTAAAAATTAAGGTCACAGATATTGCATATACCCTGAATCACTTTGTATAAATTAAAAACAGCTAATTTTTTTAATATACTTTCAGGAATGGATAGAGATGGCTCAAAGATTGTGACTATGTTCTCCTCTCTGTTATTTTAGGAGCTTTACAACTTTAGTTTTTATTTTTAGTCTGTGACCAATCTTTATTTTTGTGTAGTGTGAGGTAGAGGAAGAAGTTCATGTTTTTGCATATCAAGTTGGTTTTGCACCATTTGATAGAAAGAATGTCTCCGTCAGTGAATGGACTGATTGCTTTTGCAAAAAATCCACCATATATATGTATGTTTATGTCTGAACTACTTATTTTGTTCTATTGAGCTACCCTTACAGCAATAACTCACTGTTTAAATTAGTAGAGATTGATGATAGGCCTGTAAATGAGGTAGCATGAGCTTTCCAATCTTGGTTTTCAAAATTACTTTGGCTTTTCTAGATACTTTAATTTTTCTATAAAACTCAGAATAAATTTATGAATTCCTACAAAATAAACTTTTGGAATTTTATTTTTTATTTTTTTAAAGATTTTATTTTTCCTTTTTCTCCCCAAAGCCCCCCGGGTACATAGTTGTATATTCTTTGTTGTGGGTCCTTCTAGTTGTGGCATGTGGGATGCCGCCTCAGCGCGGTTTGATGAGCGGTGCCATGTCCGCGCCCAGGATTCGAACCAATGAAACACTGGGCCGCCTGCAGTGGAGAGCGCGAACTTAACCACTCGACCACGGGGCCAGCCCCAAACTTTTGGAATTTTGACCCACATTGTATTGAACATTCCAAATAAAATTTATGAGAATATTCTTAACAATATTCAATATTTCCATCTATGTACACGTATATCTCTCCAAGAGTGTAGGTCTTTCTTAATTTCTCTTACCGATATTTGTAGCTTACAGTGTAGCAAATTTAGATATTTTTGTTACTTACTCCTATTTTTTGATGCCACAATATTTTAATAGAATAATTTTATTTTTTTATTTGTTATTTGTATTTCAAAATAGGATCAATTTTTTCTGTTTTATTCATTCTAGTAGATACTTTGTATATTCTTTAGTATTTTTATCTAAAGAAACAGTTTGGGAGTAGTAGTAGTTTTACTTATTTTCTGATCTTTATAAAATTTTTCTCTTTCTTGTGTTATTGCCCTTTACAGTTTATACATTTATTTTTCTTAAATATATAATGACTAGCTCCTCCAGTTCAGTTTTGAAAAGAAGTATGAGAGTGAAAAATTGCCTTGTTCTCTTATTTACTGGGAAACAGTTCAATATTTCACCATTAGGTATAAAGTTATATGTAGGATTTTCAGGTCTAACCATAATCTATTTAAGGATATTATCTTTAATTCCTAGTTTCCTGAGAGTTCATGTCATTAATCAGTTTTGAACTTCATTAAGTTTTAATATCTATTTAAGAATCATATGTTTTATTATGTGTTAATATATAAATGGATTTGATTAATTTTCCAAAGGTTAATTTAAACTTTATTTCTGGGACAAATCTGCCTTGGTCATGATATATTAAACTTTTTATGTACTGCTGGATGATCTAACATGGTAATACTGGGTTATGAATGCTTCTGTTTATATTCATGAGGGCTGTTGATCAGCAATTATTATATATATGCATATATACATATTTTACATTTTACATATATGCATATATACACTATGTTGTGTGTTATATATATTTTTTTCACTGAGGAAATGGCTTGGACTAAATATTCAACTTATTTGATAGCTATTGAGATATTAATATTTTATATTTTTTCTACAATCAATTCTCTTAAAAAGAGTTTGTCTATTTTATCAAAGTTCATATAATTAGCAAAGCATTCATAATACTTCCTTACTAGTGTTTAAACTCTAAAGAACATATAGTAATGTCTTTTTCATTCTTTTATTTATTTTTTTTAATTAAGATTATGATAGATTACAACCTTGTGAGGTTTCAGTTGTACATTATTGTTAGTCATGTTGTGGGTACACCACTTCACCCTTTGTGCCCTCCCCCCACTCCCCCCCCCTTTCCCTGGTAACCAC